>NC_080167.1:7592090-7694533 GCF_950295315.1 Erinaceus europaeus | reverse complement strand
GGGGGGGTGGGGTGGCACAGCTGACCTAGGACCCATTATTGGAAGAGCTATTGTTTCCCCATACCTCTCTAGTGGGGCTTTGTATTAGCCAGCAAGCTCCTGTGTGTGTGTGTGTGTGTGTGTGTGTGTGTCCCTGTTCTGAGCTCTCTACTGCTGCTCTGCTGGCTGAGTCTCTCTCTCGGGTGCTCCCTTAATTTACTCTGGCTTTTGTGATGACACCCGGCGGCCCTCCAGTAGTGAAAATCATCTGCTCTTGTCCTCCTGTGTGATCTTCTTGGCTCTTTGATTTTCCACATGCAGTTTAGGATTGCTGTGTAAATTTCCACCCAAACAAAATCTCACTGGGGTTTTGATTGGGTTTATAGTCCCTAAATCAGTTTGAGGGGAGATGTCATCTTTACAGCATTGATTCTTTCTGTTTTGTTTTCATTTTTAGGACAACCCTAAGAAGTAGGTTCTGCTTTACCCTTGACACCCCACTGATAGATGCATCTCTTCTTAGGTATGTGAACCAGTCTAGTAACCTACCCAGAAAGAAAGTGCCCCCATTTTTTATTTAAAACTTATATGTGTTAGAGGAACCTTAATTATTTGCAACCAAGGTAACTAAGTAGAATCATTCTTGCCTGTGCCCCTCATACACACTGTCTGCACTGCTGGTCAATCCAGCCCACACATGGCAGACACCTGTGTGTCTGAAGCCAAGGGTCAGACAAGTCCCAATTAGCACTTGTGTTGTCAAGCTAGAGGGTAATGAATTGTGTCTCTGTTTACAGAGGCCGCAAGTGTTCTGGAGCCCCACCTCCCTCCAGTGGGGCAGAGTTACATGACATCATGTGGAAGGAATCCACGATTCTAGTTGTTTGGAGAAAGGATCCATCAGCCCCACAGTAGATGGAGGGGAAATGACCAGACCCTCCCCGGAAAGGCTTTCTTGTTCAGGTCCCATTAGTCAGGCTGCTCTTTGCAATCATAATAAAAATAAAACCACGTCGAGGCAATTGTACTGCCTACTGGATTTTTTAATTTTCTTGAGAAGGCCACAGGCAATCCACAGCCCATTATGTCTAAATGAGGCACATTATAAAAGGCTTGCAAGGTCCCAACTGCTCTTACACTCATTAATTAGCCAAACTTCTAAAGATGCCTGGGTGATTAAGCTTGGGGCTGATCTCTGGCTGCTGGAAGGGGCTGCAGAGTGCAGAGAAGTCAAGTCCCCTCACGGTTCTCTTGCCCCACTCTCTCTCCTCTCAATTCTAATCAGATCTGTCCTGTTTGGGGGGAGTGGGGAGAGAAGACATTGGACTATCAGGCCCTTGGCGGGAGTGCCTTGAACTCCCTTGTGAGAACCAGGACTGGGGGGCCACCTTCATCCCATTGCCTCCTCGCAACAACAGGCCTAGCAGCCACGGTTCTCAGTGACAGGGGGATGAAACCCTCACTGACTTTCTTTGGCTCAGCCAGAAAGAAGCTTTTGGGAAGGTCTGGAAGGACCAAAGGGCCAGAGGGGCAGGCTGGCAGGGCCATGAGCATCAAGTCCCAGAGCAGAAGCCACCTGCTTCACAGAGCCGCTCCAGTGGGAGGATTCTCCAGGTGGACTTCAGCCTCGGGGCTAGGGGGTGTCCACTGCAGAACCCTCTGTGACCACTGCCTCTGGTCCACAGGATCAGCTAATGTTGAGCTGAATCTGCTACTCTCTCCATTTATGGATAGACTGAGGTCCCTCCCCCCAAAAGGAAAGTCTAAAACTGAGTGTGCACCAGACAGGCACTGATGATGTACCAGGGACCGTGCTAAGCACTGCCCATCAGACGGGAACGAGCGCGTGTGTCTGGTGTGCATAACTGTTATGTATACAGCATCCTATCGCTGATGAAAGAGCCCCGGCTCACAGGCGAGGCAAACGATAATCTGAAAGGCGAAGTCTCGTGTGCAAAGACACAAAAGTGGAGTACAGACTCAAACCTAGATATATCCTCCTCCTCTTCCTTTTAATTTATTATTTTTTGTAGACAGAGGCAGGCACATCGAGAGAGAGGGAGAGGGAGAGGGAGAGGGAGGGGGGAGGGAGAGGGAGAGGGAGAGGAGGGGGAGGGGGAGAGGGAGAGACAGAGACGACACCACTGAAGCTCCCTTCCTCCTGGGCTGGTAATGAGCCTGTGTAGCAGACATGGCAAAGCAGCATACTATCCAAGTGAGCTATTTTGCTGACCCTACTTAACTTCTTTTAATTTTCTTTTTAAATCTCTTTAATGGGGAGAGGTTACTGGTTTACAGTCCAATTGTTGGCACACAGCTACAATTTATTATTTCCCCCTCTGCAGAACGCTCTCACCTCAACGTAGATCCTTCTCCACCAGCAGGTGCTAGGACCCCAGTGCCCTCTCTACCCACCTCCACTGTGTGTGTGTGTGTGTGTGTGTGTGTGTGTGTGCGCGCGCGCGCGTGCGTAAGAAGTGATCCTGGGAGTCGGGTGGTAGCACAGCCGGTTAAGCGCAGGTGGCACCAAGGGCAAAGACCGGTATAAGGATCCCAGTTTGAGCCCTTGGCTCCCCACCTGCAGGGAAGTCACTTCACAAGTGGTGAAGCAGGTCTGCAGGTGTCTGTCTTTCTCTCCTCATCTCTGTCTACCCCTCTCCTCTCCATTTCTCTCTGTCCTATCCAACAAAAAAGAAAAAGAAAAAAGAAATGATCCTTTGTTTAAATCCATCCTAAGAAGCCTTCCCTAGGGTTGGAGAGACAATGCCATAAGTCAGAGCTGAGCAATGTTCAGGTTGGGGGGAAAAATAAAGCTATTCTAAGAGGCCTTCCCTAGTCCATTTTTTCATTCTCCATTTTAGAGAGAGGGAGAGAAAGAAAGAGATTGAGAGACATCACAGCATCAACTATGGATCTCCCCCACCGCACCCCAGGGTGCTCCTAGGTGATGTTGGGGCTCAAACCCAGGGCCTTGTGCATTGCACAGCATGCACTGTCCCAGTTAAGCTATCTTCTGGCCCTCCTCCCATTGGGACTTTGGGTAGGACACATCTTCAAATGACAGCAGGGCCCCAAGGCTGCAGTCTGAGTTGTGATCTTGCTGAGTGCATGTGGGTGTTCAGACACAGTTGTGTGCTGTCAGAAAGCGTGTTATTCTGGTGCTTTTGGGGAATGGAGGAAGGCGCTGAAGACCAAATTCATTCAGTGCTGCTGAGAGGATAGAAGCTAGGTCATGGGCAGGACAACTTTCTCTGTTTAATTCAAAGGACAGTAATGTATTTACAAAATTCCTCTCCTTTTGCAACTTGAGGACCCGAGTTTCAGTGTGTGTGTAAACATAGCCCTGTGAAGAGTCACTGGAAATCCGTGTTGCATTTATTCTGTGGTCAAAGGTAGAGACCTTCCCTGAGGGCTGTGAACAGGATTCAATGAGTGAGACTCTTAGGCATGTTCCTGGAAGCTCTCAACCCCTGGATAGATGCGTGTGTGTGTGCGTGTGTGTGTGTGTGCGTGCATGTGTATGTAGCATTACCTGCATGTGTGTGCGTGTGTGTAGCATTACGTGCATGCGCATGTGTGTGTAGCATTACGTGCGTGCGTGTGTGTGTGCGCGCGCGCATGCGTGTGTGTGTGTGTGTGTGTAGCATTACCTGCGTGCGTGTGTGTGCACGCGTGCGTGTGCGTAGCATTACGTGCGTGTGCGAGTGTGTGTGTGCGCGTGCGTGTGTGTGTGTGTAGCATTACCTGCGTGCATGTGCGTGTGTGTGCGCGTGTGTGTGTAGCATTACCTGCGCGCGTGCGTGTGCGCGTGTGTGTAGTGCACGCGCACACACATGCATCTGTCTCGTGTGGTCACACAGAATTTCATGGTGTCATAAAGAATTTTGGTCCATATTTCCAGAGGGGGAGAAATGTTAGGGAAAGATGACCAGAGGGCCCAGAACTTCACTGCCATCAAGACCCAGAGAGAGAGAAGAGGAAAAAAGGAAGGACATTCGGAAGTAGCTACAGGTATAGGTGTGGCTTAAAAAGGGATAGAAGGCAGGACCATAGGAAAAAAAATGGGCAAATGTGTATAAATTTAGATAGTTATAGGCATAGTAGTCAACCCATATCTGTGACGTGGGGAGAACCACTTCTGTTTCCAATGGAGGGAATGGGGACACAGAACTCTGGTGGTGGAAATTATGGAATTATGCCCCTGTTATCTCACAATTTTGTAAATCATTATTAAATCACTAATAAAATAAGTTGGGAGAAATAAAGGATTCCATAGTGTGGCTCTTCTCCTCTTAGCTGAGTATGAGACTCTTCCCCACCTCTTAGTTCTTAAAAGCACCTCCATGTTGTGAATCTTTTATTTTTATTTGTTATTTATTTAATTTATTAGAGACAGAGAAATTGAGAGGGTAGGGAGAGGTAGTGATGGAATGAGAGAAACACCTGCAGTCCTGCTTCACCACTTGTGAAGCTTTCCCCCCTGCAGGTGGGGGCCAGGGACTTTTGAACAAGCATCCTTGTACACTGTGACCAGGTGTGCCGCTGCCTGGCCTGGTATGTGAATCTTCACGCCTCCCTCCCTCAGTGCATCACCTTCTGCCTTTTCTCCTAGACACACGCCGAGGGGGGGTGCCTGGAACTTAGAACATGTACAATGTTTTTAGTGTTCGAAGTGCTGCCAAACATCCCTCAAAGGGGCCTGAACTGGGGCTCACCTTGCCTGGAGCTCTCCTTTTTTGAAGGATCCCAAACTCTCTCCTGCCTGCTAAGCTGCATAGACTTTGGTTAGCTCAGTGTCCTCCAGTGGCTCTTGCCCATTGTTCCGTTCCCTGCTGTTCTGTGGGGTGGCCAAGGGCTTTGGATTCCTGTGATGTGATGGAGACAAGCGTGTTGGTATGCTTCTAGTTCTGCTTCTGGGGTCCTTTCTGTTACATTGTTTGACGTTGTGGTCTATTTACGTGGTCATTCTGTTACATTGCTTGACGTTGTGGTCTATTTACATGGTCATTCTGTTACATTGCTTGACGTTGTGGTCTATTTACATGGTCATTCTGTTACATTGGTTTGGTCTCACTCCTCCTGCCTCCGGGAGATTTTGGTTTAGTCCTTGCCTTTTTGCGCTCCTTCCTTCTCCCCACCCCCTATCCTACATACTTCCTGGGTTCCTGACTCTTTGGCCAGAGGAGAGAGAGGCAAGACAGAATTGGGTTGTGATTAGATCAGATTAGTTTTTCAACCGTTCGCTCGTGAATAAAGAAATACTGCTTCTCCGTTTAGCCATGTGACCCTGGTCGTCTGTCTCCTGCCACGAAGCTAGCCCGGCATACTGGCACCCTGAACTTTGACTGACACAAGCTGGGCAGAATGGGATGTGAGACTGGAGGTGCTGAAGGAGGCTTTTGTAAAGTGTCTCTGACGTGGTTTCAGGCTGCAGCAGAACACTCTGTGCTCCATTGGAATGACCTTCTTCACAGGTGGTGTGTGGGGTGTGCTGGGCACAGAGGTTGAATGTCCCAGAAAGAATGCAGGCTGCATTGGGAGTGTGTATTACACCAGCTCCTGGAGTGGTGGTGGTGATGATGTTGCAACAGCAATGTCCTTTCTAAGGGTCTTTTCTAGTGTCCTCAGAGGAGGTAACCTTAATGGAGGGGGGAGGGGGATAGTTGTATTTTACCTTCTTTTAAAAAAAAGAATTAAAAAAATTTTTTATATTTATTTTCCCTTTTGTTGCTCCCCTTTTTTTAATTGTTGCAGTTATTATTGTTGTTGTTATTGATGTCGTTGTTGCTGGATAGGACAGAGAGAAATGGAGAGAGGAGGGGAAGACAGAGAGTGGGAGAGAAAGACAGATACCTGCAGACCTGCTTCACCGTTTGTGAAGCAACTCCCCTGCAGGTGGGGAGCCAGGGGCTCGAACCAGGATCCTGATGCCGGTCCTTGCACTTTGCGCCACATGCGCTTAACCTGCTGCGCTACCATCCAACTCCCTTATTTGACCTTCTAAGGCCCAAGCTGACCATTGTAAAATCCACTTTATGCATTGTTACTTTTTAAAGGTATGTTATATGAAAAATCAAGCTTGAAAGATTCTTTAAAAGTCCAGAAGGGCTGAAGAGAGGGCATAATGGCTCTGCAAAAGACTCTCATGCCTGAGGCTCATCTGAGGTCTCAGGTTCAATCACAAGCACCACTATAGACCAGAGCTGAGCAGTGTTCTGATCCTTCTCTCTCTCTCCTCCCCCCTTCTCTCTCTCTCTCTGTCTCTCAGTAAAATAAATAAAAATAATATTACAAAATAAAAGTCCAGGGGGCAGGTGGTAGTGCAGTAAGTTAAACACACATGGCGCAAAGCACAAGGACCAGCCTAAGAATCTCGGTTCAAACCCTCAGCTCCCCACCTGCAGGGAGGTCTCTTTATAAGTGGTGAAGCAGGTCTGCAGGTGCCTATTTTTCCCTCCCCCTCTCTGTCTTCCCCTCCTCTCTCTTTCTCTCTGTCCTATCCAACAACAACAGTAGTAAAAACAATAACAATAATGACAACAAAGGCAACAAAAATGGGAAAAATTGACCTCCAGGAGCAATGGATTCATGGTGCAGGTACTGAGCCCCAGCAATAACCCTGGAGGCAAAATAAATAAACAAACAAACAAATAAATAAATAAATATAAAAATCGAGGAGGTCGGGTGGTAGTGTACCTGGTGAAGTGCACATAGTTCAAAGGACAAGGACCCCAGGTTCGAGCCCCCGGCTCCCCACCAGCAGGGGAGTCACTTCATAAGTGGTGAAGCAGGTCCCTCTCTATCACTCCCTCTCCTCTCAAGTTCTTTCTGTCCTATCCAGTTCAATGGGAGAAAATTACCACCAGGAGCAGTGGATTTGTAGTACTGGCACCGAGCCCCAGTGATAACCCTGGAGGCAAAAAAAAAAAAAAAATCTAAAAGGTAAGATTAGGCAGTGGCACACCCAGTTGAGTATGCACATTACCATGTACAGGGTCCCAGGTTCAAGCTCCTGGTCCCCACCTGTAGGGGAGAGGCTTCTCAAGCAGTGAAGCAAGTCTACAGGTGTCTTTCTCTCTCTCTCTTGCTCTCTGTCTCCCCTCCCTCTTTAATTTCTTTGCATCTTTTCAAATAAAAACAAATAAAAAAAGATGAAGTGACCACAGGGAGTGGTAGATTCATTGTGCAGACACTGAGCCCCAGCAATAAACCATAAACCTGGTAGCAATTTAAAAAATATATATATATATACAAATGCTACCTTCGCAGTCCCCTGGAGTAGCCAGAATAAAGGCTACCATAGCCTTCCTTCTCTTTTCTGGAAGTTGTCCCTTTCTCCTCCCAGAGGATTGATTCTGGGACTAGGCCAGCTGTCTGGGCTGAGGGTGGGGGTAATAACTATTTGCTCAATGTGCTTTCTCTGCCCCAGTAACAAAGGGGTTTGAAATAAATGTTTGCAGTGGTGATTCGCATTCAGATGCTAATGAGATGGCAAGGCAGAGTGCCGGGGTCCTAAATGTTTACATTAAAATGGAAATATGTAATCGATTTTTAAAAATATGGGTCTTCTATTCACACTAAGAAACACTTCGTGGGACTAAAACAAAATGAGAAAGATGACCCTCTTTAAGTGATATCGGCTGAGACAGCAAGTTCTGGTGAGCTACACACCGAGTGTGGAGATAATTGTTTCCAATAATGCATCAGTGCACCATTGTCTATGTTCTAATAAAAAGGGAGAATTTATTTCTTAGCCAGGCATGAGAGTATTATCATTTTAGGTACTTTTTCTAATGGTGGTGATTCTTCAGTAAAATGATACTTTCACTCTGGGTGGGAGGGGTGGGGGAGCAGGGAGACAGTAAAAAAGAAAGTTGACGTTTCCCAAGGAACAAAGTTGAACCTAGTGTCTGTTCATTTGGCCATTGCTAGAGGGCTTGAGACAAAGTGGGTTAAACACTCGTGTGTTTTGGAATCTGAGCCCCTGTGACTTGGAATCCAGAGCCCACCATTGTTCAACCTTTATCCCCATCTGAAAAGGGTTGGTCAGGTTAAAAGAAGAGCTGAGCTGCTAAAAAGGATGGATGAAGCCCACCTTCCAATAGCTAGATGCAAAACAAGACACCCTACACCCCCTCTGGGTTCTTTAGAGGTTCGTAATAGTCAAATGAGCATCAGACAGACTGATAAGACAAGAAAAAAAAGTGAGGAGAAATTGAGTGATGTGCACTTCCTGCATATGTGGGAGAGACCCTGAAAGACTGAGCAGCTCACTGTCCTGGCTCCAGAATCCATCTTTAAACAGTTCAGATATTCATGGGATGTTGGGGGGAGGGGGACAGGAAGGGAAGGTTACCTAGGGGTGTTCTCAACAGAGGCGAAGAGAAACAAAGGCTTGTAGACTTAAACTATGATAGACCCTGTCGAGGAAATTAATCTCTTGCCAAAGACAAATACACACATACACCTTGTTATTTATTTATTTGTTTATTTATTTTTTCAGACAGAGAATCAGTGTGACTACAGCATGGAAGCTTCCTTTAATGTAGAGGTGGTTGGGTGTGTGTGTGGGGGGTGGGCACTAGTCTTAAACCTGGGTCCTGCATATGGCAAAGCAGTTCATTATCCAAGTGACCTAATTCATCAATCCTAAAGACAACTATCTTGGAGTAGTGCATGTATATGTATATGTATATGTATATGTATATGTATATGTATATGTATATGTATATGTATATGTATATGTATATGTATATGTATATGTATATGTATATGTATATGTATATGTATATGTATATGTATATGTATATGTATATGTATATATAGCTTCCCTGCACTGTATGAAAGTAACATCATATTCATGGCATGATATAATAGTCAGATTAATTTATATTTATTGAGTGCTTATTATTTACCAAGCATAATTTATTAATTAGTTTAATTTTTTTAAAAATTTTACCAGAGTACTGCTCTGCTCTAGCTTATAGTAGAGCAGGGGGATTGAACCTGGGCTTTCAAAGTCTCAGGCATGAGAATCTCTTTGCATAACTATCTATCTCTCTTCACCCAAGCACTTTTTGTATGTCAACAGTGTAATTCTCCTAGTAATTTTTCTTAGGTATGTAGTATTATTAAGTAGGTATTAACATTGTGAAAGATTTAAAGATTTGACTCAATAAATATTTATTGAATGTGTTTACATTTCTCAGTAATATAGGGTTGGTGGATCTACTATGAGTGAGGCAATGGGCTAGATTCTGCAGTATGTTAGACAGCAAAATTAGTCACAGTTTTTGCTCTTGTAGAAATTAGAGTCCCAGTGGGGAGGCCATTATCAAGTCATCTATAAAAAGGGGTGGGGAGTAAATTGTTACAGACTGAACAAAATGTAAAGGATGAGAACTGGTTCCTCTGAGATTATCTGACCTGAAAAATCTGCCCTCGTCTTGGCCAAGTGACTCAGGATGAAATCTGTGGGAAGTCCTGGGATTGAGGAGAGTGAGGGAGTGGGGGTGTTGCAGACAGAGGGAGTAGCCCATATGGGAGGAAGATGATTCGGGAATGAGCACCCACCCAACCAAATTACACCTGTTTCTGGAGTCCTGGAAAATTATCAGGATCCGGAAACTATTTTTCACCCCCAGGAACTGTCTAGGTTTTAAACCAGGATGGTTGCTGTGCTAGATGGGAAAGAGAAAAGTGGATTCACGACCTGAACTCTCACTCTTGTTAGAAAATGCTTCTCCAATTACAGAAGCCAGACCTTCCACCTTCTGCCCCCCATAAAGAATTTTGCTCCATACTCCCAGAGGGGTAAATATTAAGGGATGATGACCAAAGGGCTCTGAACTCCAGTTTCATCAGGACACGAAAAGAGAAGAGGAAAAAAGTAAGGGGGTGGGGAGTGTACTCAGAAGTAGGAAGTAGTAGATGTGACTTAGAAAGGAAGAAAAGGCAGAACCATAGAACAAATGGGCAAATATATAAAAATGTAGATAAGTAGTTATAGAAAGAATAGTCAATCCATATCTGTGCTCTTAGGAGAACTACTACAATTTCCAGTGGTGGGAAGGGGACACAGAACTCTTGTGCTTAGAAAGGTGTGGAATTAAATTCCTGTTATAATTTTGTACATCAATGTTAAATCACTAATAATAAAAGAAAAAAGAAGTCAGCACACTCAAAAACAAAACAAACAAAAACGGCTGCTTCTCTAGCCAATGTTTTCTAAACTTTGAGATTCAAGCCAAAGAAGAAACCTCATTGGATATAGCCTACAGAACCAATATGGTGGCACTTTGGTCAGTATTGACATGGAAACCCTTGAGAGGAGTTGTCTCATCATGGTGAAAACAGGCACATGGCACAGGGCAGAGGTAGTTGATGCCGGACTGGGACTGTGTGACTGGTGTCCTGAGATTTTAGCATACCGCTCCCCACCTGCAGGGGGAAAGTTCATGAGTGATGGAGCAAGTATGACAGGTGTCTATGTTTCTCTCTTCCTCTCTGTCTCCCCTCCTCTCTCAATTTCTCTCTGTCCTGTCAAATAAAAATATCATATATATTATATATATAATCTATATATACAGAGAGAGGGAAGGAGGGAGGGAGGGAGAGGGAGGGTGAGAAGGAAAAAAGAGGGGAGGAATACTGCCAGGAAGAGTAGTTTCAGGAGACACCAAATCACAATAAAAATCGATGTATTTGTGAAAGAGAGAAATGGAGAGAGAAAGAGAGAGAGAGAGAGAGAGAGAGAGAGAGAGAGAGAGAGAGAGAAAGGGGGTACCAGAGCATCACTGTGGCATATGCATTGCCAGGGATCAAAGTTGGGACCTCGCATACGGACGTCTTGTGCTTTACTTGTTGCACCACCTCCCAGGCAGCTGCACTGTTGTTGCAATTTTTTTTTTTTTTGCCTCCAGGGTTATTGCTGGGGCTCAGTGCCTGCACCATGGATCCACTGCTCCTGGAGGCCATTTTTTCCCTTTCGTTGCCCTTGTTGTATTATCATTGTTGTGGTTATTATTATTGCTGTCATTGATGTTGTTGGATAGGAAAGAGAGAAATGGAGAGAGGAGGGGAAG
The DNA here is from genome assembly GCF_950295315.1 of Erinaceus europaeus. NCBI lineage: Eukaryota > Metazoa > Chordata > Mammalia > Eulipotyphla > Erinaceidae > Erinaceus > Erinaceus europaeus. The sequence goes on along the minus strand of NC_080167.1, from coordinate 7,683,470 downwards.
ACAGAGGGGGGAGAGAAAGACAGACACCTGCAGACCTGATTCACCGCCTGTGAAGTGACTCCCCTGCAGGTGGGAAGCCGGGTGCTCGAACTGGGATCCTTACGCTGGTCCTTGTGCTTTGTGCCACATGTGCTTAACCCGCTGCTCTACCGCCCAACTCCCTGTTGTTGCATTTTAAAAAAATGTTTATTATGACAGAGGCAGAGAGATATAGGGTGGGGAGACAGAGAAAGAAAGATAGATAGATAGATAGATGATAGATAGATAGATAGATAGATAGATAGATAGATAGATAGATAGATAGATAGTCTTGCTGCACTGCTTCTCTACTCGTGAAGCTTCCCCCTGGCAGATGGGGACTAGGGGCTCGAACCTGGGTCCTTGCACATGGTAATTTATGTGTTTTAACAGCTGTGCCACAACATGGCCCTCGTTAGTGTACATATTTTTTCAAATTTTCTTTATTTCATAGGACAGAGAGAAATTGAGATGGGGAGATAGAGGGGAAGAGAAAGAGAGACACGTGAAGACTTGCTTCAACACTTGTGAAGAAGGCCCTCCCATGGGTGGGGAGCAGGGGCTTGAACCCAAGTCCCTGAGTATTGTAACCTGTGTATTCAACCTGGTGCATCACCACCTGGCCCTGTTGCATATTTTGAAGCAGAGTGTTGTCCTGGTCAGGTGCCAGCCAGCGGTCCTCTAGAGAGACCTTCTCCCGGGAGTGTTGGCAGCCCGGCTCGGCCAGCTCTTCTCCCTGGGTCCGCCCTGCCAGCCTGTCTACTTGTCCTTTCCCATCAGTTTTACTCCCGCTCTCACCAGAGGCGTCCAGTTTAAGTAGGTCAGGCCAGGCAGAGGAGGTCCTTGGGGGCTTGCTCTTCCAATGAGCAAGCCCAGGCTGGGTGGGGGTGGGGAGGACCCACAGGACGGCCGGTTTCCTGCACTAAACTGGGGGTGCCCGTGGACCTCCAGGGTGGGCACTTGTCTTTACTGCACCCCGGGAGTTTCCATAGTGTGCTACCTCCCATCCCCTACTGAAGCTGGCTTTTTCCCAGTCGTGCTCTTTCTTGCTCAGTCACCAGATCATGCCTAATTCAGTGGTTTGAAGGCTTTTTAAAATGTCCCTGGCAGGTGGGAGATAGCTCACCCAGGAGAGCAAACACTTTACCATGTGCAGTGACTTAGGTTCAAGCCCCCAGCACCAGTTGGGAGCACCATGCGTGACAGGTGTGTCTCTCTGTTTCTGATTTTCTCCCTTTCTATCTCTATTTCAATTTAAAAGAAAAAGAGGTCATTGGAAACAGTAGAATCATACAGGTATGGAACCTTGACTCCAAAATAAAAATAAAAATAAAATAAAATAGAATAAGATAAAATGTACATGCATGTTATTTATTGGACAGATTCTTAGATGATTTCCCTGTGATTTTTGGAAAAAAAGATAAATCTGATGTCAGAGAGACAGAGAGAGAGAGAGAGAGAGGAGTTCTTGCTCTTGATCATCTGTCATTTATTGACTTTGGACATGTCAAATGTCACATCTTTTTTAAAAATTTTATTAGTGACTTAATATTGATTTACAAAATCCTAAGAGAGCAGGGGTATAATTCCACAGCAAATCCACCACCAGGCTTCTGTATCTCCATTTCCTTTGTTGGAAGCTACCACAGTTCTCCCAAGTTCACAGATATGGGTTGACTATTGTTTCTATAACTATCTGTTTATATTTGTATAGATTTGCCCATTTCCCTATGGTCCCATCTTCTCTTCCTTTCTAAGTCACACTTATACCTTTTACTACTTCCAAATGTCCTTCTCCACCCCCCCCCCCCACCTTCTCTCTCTGGGTCCTGATGGAATTGGAGTTCAGAGCCCTTTGACTGTCTTTCCCTAATATTTTCCCCCACTGGGAGTATGGATCAGAATTATTTTAGGGTGTATAAAGTGGGAGATCTGGCTTCTGTAATTGCTTCTCTGTTGGACATAGGTGTTGGCAGGTCGACCCATAACCTAGCCTGTTTCTATCTATCAGCAGTGGGATAGAGCTCTGGAGAGGGGAGACCCCAGGACACATTGGTTGAGGTCATCTGCCCAGGGAGGTCAGGATAGAATCCTAGTAGCATCTGCAGCTTGGTGTCAGCGGTCATATCTAAAGTTTAAATTAGTAAGTTAAATTTGGCAACTTAGATAAAATGTGCACGTCCTAGAAGAATGCAACATACCAAAACTCACAGGAGAAGAAATAGAAGATCAAAACAGCCTTTTATCTATTAAAAATATATCAAATTAACAACTTAACTTTTCTCCAAGACTTACTTCCCACACAACCATATAGTGCACAAGCTCCAAACATTTCAGGATAAAATAATGACAATGTTCCACTGACCAGTTATTGTTTCCAAATTTATCCTTAAGCTAGCATCACCCTGATACTAACATCCAATGAGGATTGTATTTAAGAAAAAAAAAATAGCAGGGCCACAGAGATAGCACAGTGGTAGTATAAGGACTTATATGTGAGAGCTCACAGCTTTGAAACACCAATTGTCAGAGCTGGGGGTGCTCTGGAAAGGGAAAAAGAGAGAGAGGTAAAGAAAGGAAAGAGAAAAAGAAAAAATAGACCAGTATCTTTCATCAACATAGGTATAGAATTCTCTAGTGAGAGAAATGCAAATTAAAACTACATTGAAATACCATCTCATAATCGAGAGAATGGTTTAAATCAACAAAGCAGGAAGAGACAGGTATTGGAGAGCTTGTGGAGAAAAGGGAGCTCTGCTTCACTGCTGGTGGGAAAACAGACTGATGTGCCCCTTTGAAAGACTGCGTGAAGAACCCTTAAACAAATAAAAATGGAATTACCTTCTGACTCAGCAATACTATTCTTAGGCCTTTATCCAGTGGACACTCAAGCACTAATTCTAAGGGACGCACACACCCCTATGTTCATAGCTGCTTATTCACAATACCCAAAGAGTGGAAGCAGCCAAAATGGCCATCATCAGATGACTGGAAAAGGATGTTATAGGATATATATTCCATGGAATACTACTCTGTAGTCATAAAAGATGATGCTGTGTCCTTTGGGACAAAGTGGATGGAACTGGAGGTGATTATGCTTCACGAAATAAGTAAAGAGATGAATGACAACTACCAGATAGTTTCACTCATATGTGGAATCTAGAGATCTGATTTACATGAATTTCCCCCCCAAAAAAAATCCACTCAAAACAGAAGCAAGCAAACTGTGAGACTTATGAGAACTCTGGTAGTTATCTTTTGGGAGGGGCGAGGGGTGGGCATATGGAACTTTGGTGGCAGGTGTGTTGTGGAACTATATATTACAATCTTACTGTCTTGTAACAAATTATTAATAACACATAAAAATTAATTTAAAAAGAATTCCCTAGCAAAATATTAAATAGAAGCCAGCGATATATAAGAGGGAAGGTTAAGAGCCAGAGTGTGGGCACACTGCCCTTCCATTCTTCCATATCAAACCTTGACAGATGCCATCAATTGATCTCTATGCTTTTTCTAGCTGACCCAGTCTCAGCTGAGCTCTTCAGGAAGCCACCAGCGATCAATGGAAGTTGGCATGTGACAAGAAATCTATTTGACATCACTGAACTAAATGGATCTTAGCCATCTAAGACTGAGATACCGAGATTCTCTAATCCTATTAAAATCCCGAGGCCACTTTATAGGCAAGCATTTCCTCCCTCGTGGCATGATTTACTGTGGACAAGAGGCGGAAGCGTCAGGGTCAGTTGTTTCGAGTGAGCCACAGGAAGGAAGAAGACATAAAATATTCGGTGCCTACGAGGTCCACAACCTTCTTTGTTCTCCTCGCTACGTCTCCTCCAGCTCCCAAGGACAAAGCCTGGGACACAATAACATCCAAGACTGTTGGTTGAATAAATGAACGAATGACTTCTTAGGGAAAGGGACTAAGTGGGTCTGTTTTCATTGGGTTGTTATGGTCACTGCCATTGAGTCAAGGTTACCCAGTCACCAAAGGCGAGACCAGGTACTAGGAAGGTAGGCACATTGCCATGTCTGGGCATGTCTGGGCATCTATATTGTGACGAGTCTTCTACTAATAGCTTCAGCCTTGTTCTTCTGCTGAGTTGCAGGTGCTTATTATGTGCATGTATACCCAGTTGTCTTCTTGATTGATATTTTCACCAGGCTGCTTCAAAACTGCTTAAGCTCACATTCATTTTTTTATTTATAAACTCTTTTCAAAAAAATAAGATTTATTTGTTCCCTTTTGTTGTCCTTGTTGTTTTATTGTTGTTATTGATGTTGGCATTCTTGGATAGGACAGAGAGAAATGGAGAGAGGAGGGGAAGAGAAAGACAGACACCTGCAGACCTGCTTCACCGCCTGTGAAGCGACCCCCCTGCAGGTGGGGAGCCGGGGGCTCGAACCGGGACCCTTACGAAGGATCCTTGCCCTTTGTGCCACATGCGCTTAACCTCCTGTGCTACCGCCCAACTCCCAGCTCACATTCATTTTTAAAGCATTGGACTCGTAAAAAAATATTTATTTATTTTAAAATATTTATTTATTCCCTTTTGTTGCCCTGGTTGTTTTATTGTTGTAGTTATTGTTGTTGTTATTGATGTCATCGTTGTTGGATAGGACAGAGAGAGATGGAGAGAGGAGGGGAAGACAGAGGGGGGAGAGAAAGACAGACACCTGCAGAACTGCTTCACCGCCTGTGAAGCGACTCCCCTGCAGGTGGGGAGCCGGGGGCTCGAACAGGGATCCTTACGCCGGTCCTTGCACTTTGCGCCACATGCACTTAACCCGCTGCTCTACTGCCCGACACCCCAAAAGCTTTATTTATTTAATTTGATAGGACAGAGACAGAAACACCTGAAGCACTCCTTCACCACTTGTGAAGCTGCCACTCTGCAGGTGAGGGGTGGGGATCGGGGGCTTGAACCTGGGTCCTTGCACATGGTAACATATGCACCACCCAGCCCCTTAATCTCACCTTCTGTTAGAGATTCAGTCGTCTCCGCGTTCCCCAGACTTGATCCTTCTGTAGTGTTTCCTATCTTGGTGAAGCGCAAGGTCAGCCATCTAGTTACTCAGGACAGAAATGGAGACAGTAGTGTGGATTCCTCTCTCTTCCACACACCCTGCGTGGGAGGCAGCACTCACGTGTTTCCAGTTTTTCTGTGCCCCATGCCACCCCATCCTGATATGAATCTCCATCTCCTCTCACCCGGAGGACGGTGACAGTCAGCTGGCTTTGTCCCTGTATCATCTGTCACCCTCTGCTCCATTCTCTACCCTGCAGCTGGGGTGCCATCACTCTCTGTTTATATTCTTTTTTTTTTTTTAAGAAAGGATTAATTAATAAAACCATAAGGTAGGAGGGGTACAACTCCACACAATTCCCACCACCCAATCTCCATAACCCACCCCCTCCCCTGATAGTTTTCCCATTCTCTATCCCTCTGGGAGCATGGACCCAGGGTCATTGAGGGTCGCAGAAGGTAGAAGGTCTGGCTTCTGTAATTGCTTCCCCGCTGAACATGGGCGTTGACTGGTCGGTCCATACTCCCAGTCTGCCTCTCTCTTTCCCTAGTAGGGTGGGTCTCTGGGGAAGCTGAGCTCCAGGACACATTGGTGGGGTCTTCAGTCCAGGGAAGCCTGGCCAGCATCCTGGTGGCATCTGGAACCTGGTGATTGAAAAGAGAGTTAACATACGAAGCCAAACAAATTGTTGAGCAATCATGGCCCCAAAGCTTGGAATAGTGGAGAGGAAGTGTTAGGGAGGTACTCACTGCAAACTCTAGTGACTTCTGCTTTCAGGTATATATTTTGCAGTAGTTTATGGATACGTGTGAACATAAGCTCTCTCTCACAGAAACTGGTGTATATCTAGGTTATGGGACTTTGTTAGAAAGTGAAGCACCTGAGATGAAATTAGAGTGTACTATAAAAGGAAAGGTCTCACCCGAGTAATGAAGCTGAAGGGTTGTCATTCCACACGTGAAGTCTCTAGACACAGTCTGAGGTGAAGCATGTTGAGGTGGCAATCGTTGCGTTGGTTAGGTTGTGATCGGCGGATGCAATATTACTTGGTATGGATTGGGAGACGCATACGGGAAAGTGGGCCCTATCCAAGGGTTCCAGGACTGGGGGAAGTAGGGGTTCTATAGTGGAGATGTGAGGTTCCTGCTGTCTTAGGGTTCAGAAAGACAATCGATAGTTAATGTTATCATCACATTATTTGGTAATTGGGTTAACTTTGAAAAGTCCTTTTGTTATGGTTTGCTGTACGGTACCCAGTATCTTGTATATAGCTGTGCTATTGGATGCTTCTAATCTACTTGGTCTAGGCTTTTGAGAGAGTCCGCATATCAAATACACAGCCTATATATTAAAAAGATTCAGTTTGTGTTTTGAGAAACTTTGAGACATACAATTGATTTTCCCCCTCTCATATTAATTACTGATTTATATGTCTACATTTTGCTAGGAGTGTACATAAACACCATTCCCACCACCAAAAGACTGTGACCCATCCCTCCCGCCCACTCCCACCCCCCACTGGCCCAGGAAGCTGCATGTCTACCCCTCACCACAGGGCTTTTACTTTGGTGCCCTACTCTCTATTTATATTCTGTTGGCATTTTTTTAAAACTTTAAAGCTCTTATGCAGTGGACACTCAAGCACTAATTCTAAGGGACACACGCACCCCTATGTTCATAGCTGCTTAGTCACAATAACCAGAGTGGAACCGTTATTTATTTTTTTTCCTCACAGGTGTTTCCACATGCTGTGCATTCACTGTTGTTATGGGTGAAGGAAGGCACAGTGCCTTATTCCTCCATCTTGACCCCTCCTTCTCTTGTCATTCCTTTTTTTTTTTTTTTAATTTCTTTGAGGGATTAATGTTTTACAATGGACAGTAAATACAATAGTTTGTACATGCATAACATTTATCAGTTTTCCACATAACAATACAATGTCCACTAGGTCCTCTGTCATCATTTTCCAGGACCTGTACTCTCCCTGCCCCCACCCCAACCCCTGAGTCTTTTAGTCTTTTACTTTGGTGCAATACACCAACTCCAGTCCAGGTTCTACTTGTGTTTTTGCTTCTGATCTTTTCTTTCTTTCTTTCTTTCTTTCTTTCTTTCTTTCTTTCTTTCTTCCTTTCTTTCTTTCTTTCTTTCTTCCTTTCTTTCTTTCAAACTGTTCCCTTTGGGGAAACCCAGTGTTTTTAAAAAATATTTATTTATTTGTTTTTTTATATTTATTTATTTTCCCTTGTTTTTTTATTGTTGTTGTAGTTATTATTGTTGTTGTTGATGTCATCGTTGTTGGCTAGGACAATGAGAAATAGAGAGAGGAGGGGAAGACAGAGAGGGGGAGAGGAAGATAGACACCTACAGACCTGCACAGGCAGGAAAACAGGTCTGCAGATCAGCAGGAACTGTTATTGATTAATGGTTTACAGGATAGTCCCCCCCCCCAACCCCCTGTAGATAACCACTCCAGTTCTCTCACGGTCTTAGATATAGGTTGACATTTTTGTCACATTCTTATGCTCAATTATCTATATTCTACATTTGAGGGGAAGCATTCTGTAGATGTCCTTCACCTCCGTACTTACTTCACTAGGCATGATCTTCTCCAGTTCCATCCATCTTATCCCAGAGGACACAGTATAAGGAGACACCCAGTATAAGGACACAGTTTCATATTTTTATTGCTGAATGATACTCCACTGAGTATATGTGCCATGTATATATTTTTAATCCAGTCATCTGTTGAAGGGCATTTGGGTTGTTTTCTGAGTTTTTTTCTATTGTGAAGAAAGCCGCTGTGACCACAGACGTGCATATATCCCTTTGAATCAGTATTATCATGCCTTTGGGGTATATATGCCTAGGAGTGGAATTGTTGGATCATAAGGCATTTCCATTTGTATTTGTTTAAGGATTCTCCAGACTGTTCCACACAATGGATGCACCAGTTTGCATTCCTGCCCCTGTTGGTGGTTTTGCATTGCTCCTAGGAGAAGAACCAAGCTCTCCAAAGTGCTCTGTGATGTCCTTGATGACGTGGTACCAATTGTTTTCTTTTTTATAAAAGAGAAATTTTTATGTTTGTTTCTTCCCCCCCCCCACCCTGCCTTTTGTTGCCCTTGTTGTTTTATTGTTGTCGTCATTATTGGATAAGACAGGGAGAAATGGAGAGAGGAGGGGAAGACAGAGACGGGGAGAGAAAGACAGACACCTATAGATCTGCTTCACTGCCTGTGAAATGACTCCCCTGCAGGTGGGGAAAAGATTTTTTTTTTTTTTTTTTACCAAAACACTGCTCAGCTCTGGCTTATGGTGGTGCAGGGGATTGAACCTGGGACTTTGGAGCCTCAGGCATGAGAGTCTGCTTGCATAACCATGATGCTATCTACCCCCTTGCCTGAGAAAGCACCAATTATTTTCTTATGCTACATCCTATCCCACTCACCCCTTCCTTTCCCTCTGTCTATTCTGTTGATCTCTCAGTCCCTCCAAATAGCGTTCTTCTGTCAACTTCACCTAGGACTCTTCCCCACCCTTCTGTCTAATTCACCTCTACACACCCTTGAGAATTCTTGGGAAAACTTGCTTCCCCCTCCACCCCACCCCCCAGTAGATTACCAGAGCCTCTCAAAGATTATGTTCCCTGCTTTCATTTTATTTATTTATTTACTTCTTTATTTCCAGCCCACTGCTCTGCTCTGGCTAAAGGTGGTATGGAGGATTGAACCTGGGACCTTGGAGCCTCAGGCATGAGTCTTTTTATAAAACCATTATGCTATCTTCCCTGCCCTCATTTATCTTCGCTTTGTAATGAAATGTTCCTTTTTTGTGACATTTGGTTATGTCTACTCATTTTAAGCATTTTTTTTAATTCATTTGTTACTTGTTTACAATACTCCAGCATTTCTCTAAGTGTGAAAAATCTTATTATACCCATGACCAAACTTCTAGTGCCATCATGCCTATGTCAGACCCCTCTGCCAATTCCAGCCACCCTCTTTCCCCTTCTGTCTTCTCGCCTCCATATTGTTCAGAGTCAGAGCTGCTTTTGTGCTGTTTTACTGGCGCATTAGAAGAAGATCATCATCACTACGATCATCCTCTCTGGCATTATGCTATTCCACTGCAGAATACTATGCCCCAGGATGGTTCCGTAGCCCCCATGTCCACTTGGTCGATTCCAAATTATATTCCTCCATGAGGATAATTTCTGGAACCATCCGTTCCACCCCGGTTCCATGGCTGCCAGTTCTTAGCAACATCACCCCGCCAGATATTCGTCAAGATGTGGCATCATCTAAGTTCATTTCCCACGTCTACGCTCGACCGGACCTGCCAATATACACGGATATCTTCGCCCACCCTGTCCAACACTTGACGTCTCGTCATCCAATCTGGTCCCCTACGCCTACACTGAACTTCTCTGTTCCAGACTCTTGGAAACAGAGTTGGCAGTCAGCTGAGGTCAAGAACAAACACCTCATCACAGACCCCTGCAAGTGTCAACCTGGCTTTGACCTAGCACGTTATGATTGGGCCCTCCTCAATCGCTATCAAACAGGCCATGGCCAGTGCGCCGCTATGTTCCATCGCTGGGGAGCCAGAGACGACCCGAACTGCCCCTGCGGCTCCAGACAGACTATGACCCACATAGTCAACGACTGCCACCTCTCCAGATTCAAAGGAGGTCTTGAAACTTTCCATCAGGCTCAACCTGATGCTGTTGACTGGCTACGGAAGAAAGGCAAACGCTAGAAGAAGAACAGGCGCATTTGCTGTGGCTCCTTCTGTAGTCTGGGAAACCATCCAGCACTTGTCTTTCGCTTCCTGACTTGTTTCGCTTAGCATAATCACCTCAGATATCACCCATGTGTTCGCAAAAGGCACAATTTATTTATTTATTTATTTTTTGACAGCGGAGCATTGACTGTGCCTCCCACAGATTCTTTATCCCATGGTCTGTGATGGACGTTTCAGCTGATGCCTTGTTTCGCTCCTGTGAGAAGTGCTGCTGTGAACACAGGGGTGCACACAGCCCTTCAAATCCATGCTTTCATATGCTTCAGATAAATGCCTAAAATCAGTATTGCTGGGTCATACAATATTTCCAATTCTAGTTTTTCAAGGCATTTCTGTGCCTCATGTCTCCCATAGAGGCTATACCAATTTACATTCCCACCAGAAATATACAAAAGTCCTTTTGTAATGGAACACACTCACTGTGATGATTTGATTAATGTCTGTCTCTCTGAGCAAACTCTCAGCTCCACTGAACAGGAATTGCAGTCATGTTTACTTCTGTTTTATCCCAAGACCTAACATGTTACCTGAAATGCTGCAAGCATTAAGGAATCTTTAATGATTGATGAATGAATGAATAAGTCAATGAGTGGGTAACTAGGTAAGTCCAGCTGCTTCTTGAGGCTGATTTCGGGTTCCTCAGTCTTGGCACCATTGACATTTGGGATGGGCTGATTCTTTGTTGTGGAGGTTGTCCCTGTGCCCATAGGACATTAATAATGTCCTTGATCTTTGCCCACTAGTGGCCAGTAGCATCTCCCTACCCCACTATGTCCAATGTTCTCTTGAGGATGGGATTTGAGAACCTCATCTATGTGGGCGGTTTGGTATTTAAGACCATCAAATTCTTTGGTGTTGGTACATTGTAGTGTGCTCAGCATCTCTGGCCTTTATCCACTGGACGCTGGAGTCCTTCTTTGGGTGATAACCCAACCCTTCTTACAAAGCCCCTTGCTGGTGTTCATCCCTCCCTATTGCTTTCTGCTCTGCTGATGTCATTCCTGGCCTTGTGGCTTGCTTGGGTGAGCTGAATGTCAGCAGATGGGCATGCCATGATGCTTGAATAGAAACTTCATGCACCAGCAATGGTTCTACGTGCTCTTTCCCTTCTGACTCATGATGGAGATTGAGGTAGCCCTACGGGAATAAAGACCAGGGGGCAGAGCCAAAACGGACTTGTGAGTGACGTGTATCAGCAGCGAGTTAGTGCTGCTTTAAGTGACGGTGACATTTTGGAAGTTGCTTGTGACTACCCCATAACGGAGCGAAAGCTGACTGTTGAAACTCTCAATGTGCTCTGGGCATGCAGGACTCATTACTGGGGGGATGTTGACTCAGTTGTAGTCTTTGTTTGAGGACAGATACAAGAGTGGCAGGAGAACAAAAGAGAGAAAGATTACTTAGGCTTCTGAAAGATTTATTTCAGGTTCTTAATGAGGCTTCAGGATCCAGCAGAATTGCTGAGATAATTTTTATCTTATTCTGAACACCTATGGATCTCTTTAAGAATCCCTTCTTGGGGCTGGGTGGTGGCGCACCTGGTTGAGCGACACGTTACAGTGTGAAAGGACCCGGCTTTGAGCCCCTGGCCCCCACCTGCAGGGAGAAAGCTTTGAGAGTGGTGAAGCAAGGCCGCAGGTCTCTCTCTGTCTATCTCCTCCTTCCCTCTCAATTTCTGGCAGTTTCTATCCAATAAATAAAGATAATAAAAACATGAAAAAAGAAGAATTCCTTCTACCAAACTAGGCCATACTCTTTTAATTTCAACATGAAGTGGTGCTTTGTGGTCAGGGTGGAAATCTGTCTGTCCATCACTGAGATATGCCAGCATCTCACTAAATGTTTATTAAATGAATGATCAGCAGAAGTCACTGAGTAGTCTATTGCTCTCTTATGTCTACCAGGCTTCCTTCTCCCTTGAAGTGAAGGCTGTCACCAATTGGCTTGAAAGCATAAGCAGCAGGTGCTGTTTCTGGTGTGAGAAGGTTAAGAAGAGAGTTCTCTATTCTCTATTTCTCTTGTGCTTGGCAGGAAGCAAAACCCTCTGAGATGGCAGAGTTACAATGGGTCCTTGTGGTCCCATTCCAGGAGAGTCCATGACCCACATACAGAGTCTCAGGAGTGAAAAGTGAACCTTATTGTTCTAAATCAGTGGTTCTCAAGTGGGAGTGATTTTTATCCCCCAGGGTTCATTTGGTAAAATCTGGAGACATTTTCTTTCTTTCTTTTTTTGACCCGACAAAAGACATGCTACTGAAATCTGTGAGGGAAGAGACTGCTGCTAAATATCTCCCAGGGGTCTGGAGACAGCTCACCTAGCAAAACACACACATGCTGTTTTGTGCAAGGTCCTGGGTTCAGATCCTGGTACCTTTGTGTGGTGGAGCAGTGCTAGGATGTCTCTCTGTGTGTCTGTCTTACCCTTTCTCTTTTCTCCAAGTAGTGAATGGAAGAGTTGGGCTGGGGAGGCTGCTCAGTGCCAGTATGTGGCCCATGAACAACCCCTTGGGTTCATTTCCTGGAGCTGTATCCCAAAAGGAAAAGAAAGTCAGCACCTATGCCAAGGATTTCTGGTTCTTGCTAAGAGGATAGGCTTGAGACCCAGCTCCAATCCTGATGGGCTGCGTGACCTCAAGGATGTCATGTCTCCTCTCTGACCTTTCATTTCCCCACCGACCAAATGGAGGAAGTGGGCAGACTTACTTCTTAGGATTGTTCAAGGCTTTCTTGAGCTCAAATGCTTTGTACATTGCCTAGTGCATGGAATGCATTTGTAAAGGAGAGCTCTTATTCATATGTGCATACTTTGAACAGTGAGGAGTAACAACAATGCAAAAGCATCTGTTGTGTCTTGGGCAGAAGTAGACACTTCCCTGGGACCTGACGGTAAAGTTTCATCCTTTCTCATAGGTGCTCTGGTAGCCAGGAAGGAAATGTGTTTATCTTGAAAGAACCTGGAAGAACCGGTCGTGAATGGAGTTGAGCTGGTGAAAAGACCCCATTTTTCAAACCCAGCTTTCTACATGGAATTATTCAAAGGGAAACCTTATCAAGCAGCCTTCCAGCAAGGTGTCATCCATCTTCCAAAGGTAATTCAGTAGCCCTTGGTAGCTGATGATTTATGGGGCAGTGGCTGCTGGGAAGTTGCTCTTTGTATTACAGCCTGTTTTTATCAATGGCCAGCAACCTGCAGACTGGGGGCCAGAAGCAATAGGCTCTTTGTTTAATCCTGTTAACCTGCATCTTGTTTACAGCCAGCTGTGGCCCAGCAGAGGGCTACTGGCCACTCAGGCTGATGAAGGGCTTGCCTCATTCTGAGCGGAGAGCTCTAGTTGTTAAAGAAGGGATACTCTGTCTTAGCAGCAGCAAAGAGCTCTCCCTACTCACTGCCTGGCTGCTTTATTTAGGCCCTGGGCTTCCCTGGATCTATACTATAGTCCTGGGAGGGAGTGGTTGTCACTCTGGCTTTGCAGATGAGGCACTGAATCTGGGAAGTGACTACTGAGCTGATGTTTTAAGTTCAGAGTGTCAGTGTCACTGCTCTTCTCTCTTCATGGTATGCATGTTCCTGTGAAGACGCCTGGGTGTGGGCTGTCTGATAAGCTACTTCTAGTCTTTTCTTTTTTCTCTTATTGTATTTATTTACTTACTTATTTATTTATTTATTGGATAGAGACAGCCAGAAATAGAAAGGGAAGGAGGTGATAGAGAGGGGAAGAGACAGAGAGACACCTGCAGTCCTGCTTCACCACTTGCAAAGCTTTCCCCTGCAGCTGGGGACCGGGGGCTCAAACTCTAGTCCTTGGGCATTGTAATATATGCACTCAATCAGCTGCACCACCGCCCAGCCCCACCTTTTCAGTCTTATTGTAAACACACTAGGGTAATATTCATGAGGGCAGGACCTCACACTCATTCATATTTTCACACCTAGGACCAGGTTTGGCACATAGTATATGCTTAAAAATATATTTAAAGAACAAACAGTGCCACATCCTTTACATGTGTTATTACCTGTTTCTGAAATAGTCTCCCTATTTTCTTTCCCTGTATTTGTTTTATTTTGGGATGGGGAGGGGTTCTGGGGCCTCATATGTGGTGCATGCACTATTTCATCACGCCGAGCTGATTTTTCAATTATATAGAGAGACAGGGAGAGGGAGAGACAGTACAGCATCACTCTGCCATCCTGCTGGAGCTCCCCGGTGTTGTTCACAGTACTCCCGTGTCATGTTAGGGCTTGAGCTCAGGGCCTGTCATGCAGCAAGACACATACTCTGTCTACAGAGGTATCCTCTGGCTCCCCGCTCTGCCCTTTTCCTCCACTGTATCACCTCTGCCAACAAGGACAACTATTATAGTATACATGTGAACTCATTTTAAAAATAGTTTTATTTATTATTGTTTTGTTCATGGGATAATGGTCACAGTACAGATGCTGACACATGGGTAAAATTCCTCAACTCAGCATGACAGGTGTCTGCAAAACACAGCCTCCACCCGGGTCCTTTTCTACCACCCTGCACCAGGACCCTCAGAGTGCCCCCTTCCAGGCCCCTCCTTGCCCTTCCTCCCCAGAGTCCTTTGCTTTGGTGCAGTATACCAAACCCAGTCCAAGTTCTGCTTTGTGTTTTTGCTTTCTGTTCTTGTTTCTTAAGTCCCCCCTATGAGTGCAACCATCCCAGATTCATCCTTCTCTTTCTGGCTTATCTCACTTAATATGATTCCTTCAAGCTCCATCCAACATGAGGTGGAGAAGGTGAATTCACCATTCTTAGTAGCTGAGTAGTATTCCGTTGTGTGTATATACGCTGCAGCTTTCTCAGCCACTTATCTGTTATTGGACACTTAGGTTGCTTCCAGGTTTTGTATATTAAGAATTGTGCTGCTATGAACATAGGTATATATAGCTCTCTTTGGATGGGTGTGCTTGTTTCCTTTGGATGTATCCCTAGGAGAGGAATTGCCAGGCAGTAGGATAGGTCCAGTCCTAACATTATAAATACTTTCTAGACAGTTTTCCACAGGAGTTGGGCTAATTTGCACTCCCACCAGCAGTGTAGAAGGATTCCTATTCTCCCACAACCTCGCCAACATGTGTTGTTACTGTCATTTCTAATGCATGACCTCATTTAATCTTCATAATAACCCCCCAATACAGATATTTTCATTTTTATCTTGCTTATAAAAAACTGAAGTCTAAAGAACTAAAATGACTTGTCCAGGGTCACTCAGATGGCAAGTAGCATATATCTCCTTTCTGGCACCTAGTTCTACTCCCCACCTCTCCAATGTTTACAGCCAATCTGCAAGGTTCTAGACCTGGGTTAAATGCTCTGGGCATGTCTTCTCTTTCCATGTGTATGCCACTTACATTCTCTCTTCATCTCTGCTTCATAGAGTAAGTTGTACAGCTGGAGCACGAGCCATCAGGCTGGATATCCAGTTATACCCACTTTCTCTGTGCAGCCAGACAGCTGAAAAAATCAACCTATGTCCCTCCATGAAGAACAGATTAATAGATTGTTGATACATCTAATGGTTTGTTTAATTGATGGCTTCTGTCATTATTAGGGGAGAGTTTAGAGGGGTTTTTATGATTATGAGACCTGCATCAATTAGCCTCGGAGACAAGAATGCAAATACAAAACGGTATTTGTTCTGTTGCCAAGCAAAAGAAGCACCTATTCTTGTAGCCAAAGTGTTAAGAATTTATTCTGCAAATATTGGAGCAGGCGGTGCGTGTTTGGCACTGTTCTTGCAGCTGGGGAGGATATAAAAGGAGAAGATACATTTCCTACCCCCAGGGACCTTGCAGTATCCTTAAGGGAAGGAGATATGCACACATGAAATGTTAATTAACAAAACAAGGCTGTGGAGGGCAAATAGCAGATCAATAGAATGGACAGTATCAAAGTGATGCTCTGGGAATTCTGCGGAGGGAGGGAGCCTGAGGATAGTAATACAGGCATTTGCTCCTCTCTCATCGAGCTCATCCTATGTCCTGGGCACTGGGCTAAGAGGTCCTGTGAACTCCCATTTTGCAGATGAAACCAAGGCTGAGAGCATGGGAGTGGCTTGCATGAGGCTGCCCAGTCAGTGAGTGCTGGATGGAGTGAGAATCAGGTCCTGGGTTACCTGAAGCAGGAGTGAGGTCTTATTGACCTGCCTCTCCAGCTGCTAAGAGTGAACTGAACTCTGTACTTCCCCAGGAAGCATGGCTGTGTCAGCAGGAGGGGGCGGCTGGGGAGGCTCAGGTAAAGCTTAGAGTTGGTGGCATGTCATTGGGATTTGAAGCATGAATAAGGGTTCAGTGACTGGGGAAAGATATTTTAGTAGAAGGAACAAGTAATGCAAAGTTGTAGGTGGTTCCTTATTTTTTCCCTCTGCCTCTAGCTGTGCCTACCTCACCGCTCTTTCTTTTTAGACTCGGCCTATAAGTCATCCTTACTATCTCCCTTCCTTCCTTCCTTCCTTCCTTCCTTTCTTTCTTTCTTTCTTTCTTTCTCATTCCTTCCTTTCCTTTCCTTCCTACTTACTTACTTACTTTCTTTCTTTCTTTTACCTCCAGGATTATCACTGGGGCTTGCTGCCAACACAATGAATCCACTGCTCCTAGCAGTCATTTCCCCCATTTTATTGGATAGGACAGAGAGAAATTGGGGTGTGGGTGGGAGGGAGATTGAGAAGGAGAAAGATAGACACACCTGCAGACCTGCTTCACTGCTTGTGAAGTGTGCTCCGCTGCAGGTGCGGAGCCAGGGGCTTGAACCCAGATCCTTATGTGGGTCCTTACGCTTCGCTTAGTACCATGTATGTTTACTATGTGCACCACCGTCCAGCCTTCTTCTGTCTTTCTCTTCTTAATGTGTGGCTCTGGGGAGTGAACTCAGGGCCATGCACATGTGTAACATCAATGGTCAACCTCCCAGGCCCAACTTTGTTCATCTATCTTGAAGGAAAGAGAGAAAGAGAAAGAGAAAGGGGAGAGAGAGAGAGAGAGAGAGAGAGAGAGAGAGAGAGAGAGATCAGTCTCGGCATTACTCCACCATCCATGGAGCTTCCCACTGCCATCCATGATGCTCCCATGTGGTGCAGGGGTTGAAACTCAGGTCCTCATACTATCCTCTCTCCACAACTGTTGTTTGTTTTATAGTGAGTCCCAGGGGGGGTGGACCCAGGAGTATATACATGGGCAGTAGTACCACCATGAGCTGCTTTCCTGGCCCCATGTTTTTCTTTCTTTACTTCTCTGTGAGTGAGAGAGAGAAAGAGAGCAATGTACCACCCCACCATCCACTGGGTTCCCTGCGTGCTGTCTGTTGGTGCTGGGGTAAGGTGTGCACTCTTCCAGGTGAGCTATCTCCCTGCCCTATCACCTTCACTCTCCATTCCTGTTCCTTCAGAGACAGGTTTGAAGTTTCAGACTATTGACACCCCCCCCCCGGCTCCTCAACAGTCCTGGCATGTTTCTTTGGGAGAGAGAAACCTCTGTGATTCTCAAGGTCTGGTTTGTCAATAACCTTGTGCACCTGGGCGAGGAGAGGGTTCGGCCTCCTCTCTCCCCTCAACACTCATGTACCTACCAGAGAACGTTAGGAGCAGTTTTGTGGGAACCATCCCTGGGAGGACTAAAGTGCTTATTGCCAATCTGAAAACCAAAAGGCATTCGGAGTGAAAACCCAAACCGTAAGCACACGTGAAGCACAAGAACTGGCTAAGGATCCCGGGTTTGAGCCCCCGGCTCCCCACCTGCAGGGGAGTCGCTTCACAGGTAGTGAAGCAGGTCTGCAGGTGTCTGTCTTTCTCTCCCCCTCTCTGTCTTCCCCTCTTCTCTCCATTTCTCTCTGTTCTGTCCAACAACAACATCAATAACAACAACAGTAATAACTACAACAATAAAATAACAAGGGCAACAAAAGGGAAAACAAATAAATACATATAAATAATTAAAAAAAAAACACAAACCGATGGAAATATGTGGAATGCTCTGCCCGAGATGATCTAAAGCTGAGAAGCCCAGATAACTGGCCACTGGATTTTGGAGGACGGTGTCTGTGAGGCATGAGAAGGCAGTGGGGGTGGGGGCAGGAGGAGGTGCTCAGAGGGACCTGCAGGGTGGAGGTTGAGGAAGCCTGTTAGAGTCCTCACGGAGGACAGCCCTCCGAGCTCCCATTGTCTCATCTGTGAACGAGCGGGTATGGTCCTGCACCTTTCAGATCATGTGAGATGAAGCCCATCAAGTGCATCTGTGCTGCCGGACACACAGTAGGCACTTGGAAGTCTCCGTTATTCTTCACAGTGGTTTCGTGTCAGAGAGTTTGGTACAAAGTTGCTGCCTGGCCCTGGCTTCTCACTTGCTGGCTCTAACTTGCTCTCACTGGCTGATCTGCTTCTGGGCCTGGAAGAGTCTTTTCTGGAAGCCTGGAGATGAGGGGCTCTGGAGCCTGTAGCATGTGCACTGAGTATGCAGGCTAATTCACTGCCGACCTCCTAGCCACATCCTTTTAAAAAAATATTGCTTTTTTATTTAAGGTTTTAAAACATTTATTTATTTTATATGCATTAGAGACTTTATTTTGTAAAGATTTTTGTTCTTTATTTTAGTGAGAGAGATAAAGAAGGAGAGAGAGAGAGACCAAAGCACTGCTCAGCTCCAGCATGTGGTGGTGCTGGGGATTGAACTTGGAACCTCAGAGTCCCTGCCATGAAAGTCTTTTTCAGAACCATTATACTGTCTCCTCTACCCTATTAGTGAATTTCAACGAGAGGAAAAAGCCAGAACATGGTTCCAGCATTATTGTGGTACCACGGGGATCAAACCAGGAATCTCAGACATGCAAGTTCTATGCTCTACCAACTGAACTATCCTCCCTCCACAACTGTTGTTTGTTTGTTTGTTTTATAGTGAGTCCCAGAAGGATGGACCCAGGGGTGTATGCATGGGCAGTGCCACCATGAGCTGCTTTCCTGGCCCTGTGTTTTTCTTTGTGTGTGTGTGTGTGTGTGTGTGTGTGTGTGTGTGTGTGTGTGTGTGTGTGTGTGTGTGTGAGAGAGAGAGAGAGAGAGAGAGAGAGAGGCCAGTGTACCACCCCACCATCCTCTGGGTTCCCTAAGTGCTGTCTTGTTGGTGCTGGGGCTTGAATCCAGGGCCTCCTGCACAACAAGCTGTGTGCTCTTCTGGGTGAACTCTCCTGATCCCCTGATATTCCTGATATGAATGTGGCAGCCTGGTATTATTTTTCACATACCACCATGAATGTTCTGGTTGATAGATGAGGACCTTGAAACTTGTAGAGGTGAAAGAACTTTCTGGGTACTTAAAAGTGCCACTTTGGGGATGGGAACTCAGGCAGGCAGATTCTGCCTGTGGACAGGTGCACTCGGTCGGGAGTCATGAAAGTAAGTGAAATTTCCTGCTGAAAACACAAAGTAGAGTTGAACAACTCAGGACTGAGACCTGGAGTCATAATAGTCTGATGCCTCCTCCCCCCCCCCCCCCCCCGCCTCTTCCTAGCCAGTTTCTGCTGGTAGGGCGGCTTGGACAAGTGGCCTTACCCCCCCCAGTCTTGGTGCTGTCCTCTACAAAACCGGAGTAGTCACACCTCCCCCGTAACTCTGTTATGATGAAACAGAATCTTACCAGTGAAGCCCTTGGTTACCTGCCTGATACGGTACACAGTGCTTCTAAAAATAGACACCAAAATTATTTGTTTATCCTAAATGCTCTCTTCCTCTCTTTTTCTCTCTCATACATACACACATCATTCAAAGTGGGCAAAGATCCTGTATGGAGACCCCTCTACCCACTGCTCAGGAATATGTGTGTGTTTCAGGGCGAACTGAGGGTTTTTCCTCCCTGGTGCCTGAAAACAAAGAGAGCTTATCGGGTACAATTAATTGTCCAAACTGTGAGAGATTTGAAAGTAGAGGGAGTAAACAGAGGCTGCTCTGAGCTCTGTGCTCATTAACGCAGAGAAAGGCTTCATTTCCTGTGCATGATTAACTCCCCGTCCTCGCTGATTTACACAGCACGTGACCAGAGGAGAACTCGTTATTCCAGACCAAGAGTCTGGGCAGCAAGCATTCTGACTTCTCAGGACAGCTCTGCACCCCTCCCTCCTCGCCCAAATTCCTGGGGTATCAGGAGTTAGTACTGTGACCCAGCATGCTGTCGGTTCCACTTTTGGCCCTGTTCTCCCAAGAACCTCCCCAAAGAGCAGTGACCCAAAGCAGTTCAAGGTGAACCATGGACCCCATGTCTGATATCCAGAAAGGAGCCAGGACCCAAGCGTCTTTGTTTTCCATTACGCACTTTGGAATAAAAAGTCAGGCACGGCAAGTCACCTGTTCAACCAAGGAAGCACCCAGTGCTGAAACAGAGAGTCCACATCACAGAGCTTAAGGCTGGTCCACAGAAACCTGTCACATCCTTAACACCTCCTCAGAGAATGAGACTGCAAACCTGAATATTTTGGCATCTTCCCCCTTCAAATGGGGTGGACAAATGGGGACCCTTAGTGCTAAGCTAAGAGACAAAAAGCCAAAGGCTCTCTTCACTCTCACTTTTCTTTCCTTTTCTTTTCTTTTCTTTTCTCTTTTCTTTTTTTTTTTTTTTTTTGCCTCCAGGGTTATCGCTGGGTCTCGGTGCCTGCATTACAAATCCATTGCTCCTAGAGGCCATTTCCCCCCCCCCCATTTTGTTGCCCTTGTTATTGTTGTTGTTGGATAGAACAGAGAGAAATGGAGAGAGGAGGGGAAGACAGAGAGGAGGAGAGAAAGATAGACACCTGCAGACCTGCTGCACCGCCTGTGAAGCGACTCCCCTGCAGGTGGGGATGAGGGGGCTCGAAACAGGATCCTTAATGCTGGTCCTTGCGCTTGACGCCATGTGCACTTAACCCATTGCGCTACTGCCTGGCCCCCCCCTCATTGCTCTCTTTCCAAAACAAGAATTTTTCCACTGCAAGAACTCCTTTTGTTTGTTTGTTTTAAGTTTTATTTATTAGAGATATGGACAGAAAGAACCAGAACATTATGTTGCCTTGTGTGGAACCCCTTGACTCAAACCTGGACTCTCACACATGCAAGTCCTATGCTCTTTGCACATTTATTTCATACTTCTAGAACTACCTCATAAGGACAGAATAAAATCTCAGACTTCAGACAGCCTAGGTTCAAATTAATGTTCTTCTTGTTACTAGATGTGTCTATGTGTCTTGGCTCCTTTTAACTATCAGTGGTAATGAGGACAAGGGATCAGGAATAAAAACAATTTCAGAGAAAGTATGCCCTTTGTAAGGCTCCACCAACTAGCCTGCGATCACACACCAGGAGTCAGGCTTTGTAAGGGAGATGGTGGGGAATCAGACACATTCTGGTTCAGCACCATGAGAAGCTCTGGCTTGAAGTGACAACACAGTAAAGACAGGGAAAAATGAGGGGGCAAATTTTTCAAATTCTCCCTCTCTTGACTTGAGCTTATTGGTACGTATATATAAAACATATATCATTATATATTATATAACACACACACACACACACACACACACACATATATTAGTAGGGCTCTAGAAACAGGAGAGAGAAAAAAAGAACCAGCCTTTCTATGATTATTTTCATATTGCATCGTTGAAATGGTTCCTTGCTTTGAAAGAATGCCCTTCCTTTCCCTTTTCTCTTTTTGTGTTTAAATGAACTTTTTTTTCCTTTCTATTTTTTTTAATATTTTATTTTATTTATTTATTCCCTTTTGTTGCCCTTGTTGTTTTATTGTTGTAGTTATTATTGTTGTTGTCATCGTTGTTGGATAGGACAGAGAGAGACGGAGAGAGGAGGGGAAGACAGAGGGGGAGAGAAAGACAGACACCTGCAGACCTGCTTCACCGCCTGTGAAGCGACTCCCCTGCAGGTGGGGAGCCGGGGTTCAAACCGGGATCCTTATGCCGGTCCTTGTGCTTTGTGCCACCTGCGCTTAACCCACTGCGCTACAGCCCAACTCCCTCCTTTCTGTTTTTATTAAATGACGGCACTGGTAAGACCTCTTTCAAGGTCTTTGGACAAATGTTAGCACATCTATTTTAGAACTCTCTCTTTTTCTCTATGTCGTTGGCTTGTTAAATCTCCACATTGAGCGGTCAGGACTAGAGATAAAAGCAGAAGAGATATATATATATATATCAAGGAGGAGGCAATGTCTGCTTACCTGGATGGAATCAGGATAGGTTTCAAGAGAGTTGACATTTGGACCGAGACTTGAAAGACAGAGGGGGCTTCGTTTACCTAGAAATGGAGGTGGACTTGAAAGGGCATTCCATGCTGAGGACACAGCCAGAACAAAGCCATGGGGATGGAAGCAGAATCCCAGAATAAGTCATGCTTTAGGAATAGAAACAAACAAACAAACAAACAAACAAAAAACCTAGTTTCACTAGAGTGGTGGAGTCTGTCCTGCAAACCACCACCTCCTAGAGGGTTGTAGTAATATTGCAAGGGATTGGTCAGGTTTTTAACCTAGTTCTCAATACCTCATCTGGAATATGCCTGCTTTTCAAATGTCTGTTAGTCTGTTTGTGCAAAGCCATCACTGAGTTCTTAAAAGTATTTGATCATCCATGTTTTCTATAGCAAAGAAATAAAAAATCAACAAAAATAAAATAAAATATCAACAGTTGTTACAGGATTTTGTTTTTGTTTTTTGCCTCCAGGGTTATTGCTGGGACTCGATGCAAGCACTATGAGCTCTTGGAGGCTATTTTTTCCCCTTTTGTTGCCTTTGTTGTTTATCTTTGTTGTTGTTATTGCTGTCATTACTGGTATATAGGACAGAGAGAGGAGGGGAAGACAGAGAGGGGGAGAGAAAGATAGGCACCTATAGACCAGTGTCACCGCTTGTGAAGTAACCCCCCTGCAGGTGGGGAGCCAGGGGTTCAAACTGGGATCCTTACGCTGGTCCCTGTGCTTTGTGCCACATGCGCTTAACTCACTGTGCCAATGCCCAGCCCCGGGATTTTTTTTTTTTTTAATTAATGTGAAAAGGCAACCACAAGTCATTCCTCGCCCATTCATTCCACAAGGATTTATTGAATTTGTTCCCTGCCAGGCATTGTGGGACTATGTGAAATCTTGGTAGAGCTTAGGGGAGCTCTCCCATCCTTGGATGGAGGTCTGGAAAGACACCCCACTTGTTAGCCTCTCTCCTTATAGAGATGAGCCAAGAGGGAAACGTCTCCCAGACTCAGTTTCTCCTTGTTAATCTCTCAAGCTCACAGAAAGCCTACAAGCCTCTCTCACTTAGTTCCCCCTGCTAGCAGGCCAAATGGCTGCCTGCTTGAGGGTTCATTCAAAGTTCACACATTCACTATAACTTCATCTTTTGATCATATAGGAGAGCACACTCTATCATACACCTCTGTCAGTACCAGGCAGTAAGACCCCATATTCTATTTCCTTGTGTCCTTTGATATCTGTGATTTACATCAAGTTTTGTTTTTTTCTTCTTCTCTCCCTCACCTTACTGGTTTAACCCCTATGCTTCTCTCAAATACCTTTGGATAATTATCTTGCCTGCATCATGGAAACTAATTGTTTTGACCTTTATGTATCTCATCAATTCTTGTCATACCAACCCCGTACCATGGGGGCAGGCTGACCTTTAAGAAACCTGTAATTTCTGACATATGTGACAAATGTCCTTTGTTTAACTCAGTATAAAGGCCTGTAACCCATCTTCAAATAAAGAGATGTTCATACCAGAATGTCTCCCGATGCCTCTTTCTAATTCACGCAGCCACTAGAGCTGGTGAGGGAGGGTCAGAGGCATTACCCCCCGCCTCCCGTTGGAGCTACTCCATGTGAGCCCCAGCAAGGCATCTCTGTGTCAAGAGGCCTGTTGTGCTTCACAAAAGCAAGTTTGACACAGTGCCCTGTCTGGAGTTTCTACTCAGCATCCTTCCTCCCCCACAGCTGAAAAGGATACCATTGTTGCACCCAAATCTGGACCCTTTTCTGGCCCAAGGAACCTGTCAGTATTGGCTGCCACGCGCATATCAATTCTGGGGAAGGGTCACTCAAATGAACCCTCTTGAAAGCTCCCTTTGTGCACAGCCCTTCCTCCCGAGGCATTCTGCATCTTATGACTAATGGCCCCAGTGTTTGAAGGCTCATCCCTTGCTTCCAGGAAAGACCCAACAGCTCAGCTCATGTTCCAGAGCTCACTGTGGGGTCTGCCTGATACCACATCCTGGCTTAGCTCCTTCTCCTGCCTCCCTCACACTCTTGTTTTTCAACAAATCACATGCCCGAGAACCCCAGTCTCATGTTCTGCCTCTCAGAACCACCCAGACATAGAGTTTCAACAAATTGATAACAAGTCAAGTACGTAGCAAATCTTTGCTGAGCAACTACTACGTGTAGACATGCCTTAGTGCTGGAATCTAGACCATAGGTAATAGTTATACAATAAAGAGATGATAAAGGTTCTAAAAGCCCATATGGAGGGGAGGGGACCTGATCTATTTTTGAAAAGGAGAGTCTCATGAATCCCCTTTTTGAAGAAAATTGGCATTTCAGCTAAGCCTCAAAGGTTGAGTAGGAAGAGATTGAATCAAGGAAAAGGAGGAAGGGAGAACATTTGAATCAGAGAATAAGGCTAGATATTTATTTCATATTTTCATCCAGTGGGGTGAGCAGATGTGGGCCACTTCTGGATCTGTGCGGGTCTGTTTAAGCAAAACAAAGGGGAAGTTTGAGGGAGGGGTATGTCCTGGTCACATCACCTGAAATAGTTCCATGCAGGTGTTGTTCTCAGTTGAATCTGTTCAGGAGAATATTCTACTCTCACCAGACCTAGGAAGTGAAAGCTTTGTAGGTATGAAATCTATGTGGTTTGACGAGCTCCTCTGGGTGAGGTAGTTGTTGTAGAATGCTCATGTCTGCTTGCAGTTTGCTCTTGGAGTAGCAGATATGTAAGCAGAAGTCAAAAAATCTACAGACAGTTGGCAGCAAAGCACCTCTCACAGAGAAAACTTTCTATGTCATAGATTGTTTTTTTTTTCATCTCAATCAAAGCACTGTTCTTGTTTTGAATTTATTTTATTAGTGATTTGATAATGATGAGCAAGATAAAAGGGATAAAAGGGGTACAATTCCATACTGTTCCTACCACCAGAGTTCCATATCCTCTCCACTCCATTGGAAGCTTCCGTATTCTTTATCCTTCTGGGAGTATGGATCAAAGATCTCTATGGGGCTCAGAAGGTGAGAGGTCTGGCTTCTGTAATTGCTTCTCCACTGGACATGGATGTTGACAGGTCAATCTATACCCCAGATACCTCTTTTCCAAGGTGAAAGTTGTTTTACCTTATTGCTGTGTATGGTGGCTCAACTCAAAGTCTGTTTTCTGCCCTGAAGCTTGAGTTGGTGGCATCTGGGGGAGTGAAGGAACAGGAATGGCATCATTTTGGGGAAAGAGGACATATGAGATGCTAAGTTGATGATGCATGAACTGAACCAACTGAACAAAGATGGAAAAATAACAGCTCCAGCCTGACTCCAGATAGCCCTGGACCAATTAGGATGGATGCTGTCTCTGTGAGCTGATGATGTCTTTGGAGTTTCAAAGAGTAGGGTGTGACCTGTCAAGGTGTGTGAGGTATGTATCTAGATACTTCTTACTTTTTATCTGGCCTCCTAGTTCTACAGATGGGGAAACTGAGGTCCCAGAGGGGGAAGGGACCTAATGGAGGTCTCATTCGGTGACTGCCCAATGAGCCTTCCTCTCTGAGACTGTGGAGGCGACATTAGGCAGGGGTAATGAGCCAGGGCTTTGTGTCTGCCATCATCCTTGGTCTACAGCTCTCAGCTCAGTTTAGGCAAAACATCACAGACTCTCAAATGCATTTTTTATTCTTAAAGGGAAAATGATTAGAACTGAAAATATCAAGGCTGCTTATTCCTATGCATGCACACGTGCTGAAATGTTTGAGCTGACCCTGAGGTGGCATTGGGAATCTGGGTCTGACTTGAAGAGGAAGGAAAGAGAAGGGGTTGGGGGACCGGGTGGTGGCACACCAGGTTAAGCGCACATATTACAAAGCACAAGGTCCTGCATAAGGATCCTGGTTTGAGCCCCAGCTCCCCACCTATAAGGGGGTCACTTCACAAGTGGTGAAGCAGGTCTGCAGGTGTCTTATCTTTCTCTACACTTTATCTTCTCCTCCCCTCTCAATTTCTTTCTGTCCTATTCAATAAAAATGGGGAAAAAATTAGCAGGAGCATTGAATTTGTAGTGCAGGCACTGAGCCCCAGCGATAGTCTTGGAGATGAGAGAGAGAGAAGGTTCCCACTCCTATTCTGAGCTCCTGCCCTATTCCTCCTGCCTGGAGGCATCATTTCAGGAGAATCTGGAACCTAGATCTTACAAGTAAAGCAGTGGGTAGCCACTTAGGTAATGGTGACCTAGGGGAGAAAAAAGAGGCTGTCGGGTGAAGAACTACTTTTCTTCATGTGCTTTCCTGTAGCACCTAGCATTTCCCACCATTAGACACTCTCTGGGGATATAAGCATGGGCCTGCACATGTCTTTGCTAAGGGAGAAGGCAGTGTAGTAGCCACCCAACCCCTAGAAAGGATTCACTAATGATAACCCATCAAAATGCAAAGCTGTTTTCAAAATTGCCTATCAACATTTCGGTTTGAATATCAAGAACAAGATGGTGGTTCTTCTTCTTCTAGCGTTTGCCCTTCTTCCGTAGCCAGTCAACAGGTCAGGTTGAAAGCTGTCAGGAGCTGCTTGTTGCTGGCTTTGAAAGTGACTGGGATCCATGTGGATTCAGTCAGCTAGGAAGGATCGTCAGTTTCCCCAATGAATGGGTACTCATGGATGCACCATGAGAAGGTCGATCCAATGCATCCCAAGATGGTGGTTGGGGAGGGGAGTCAGTGGGTAGTGAAAGACTTGCATGCACGAGGTCCCACATACAGGCCTAGCAAATGACAGGATTGCAAATGACAGACTGACACCTCATTAATTCTCTCTCTTTTATGAAATCAGTAAAATAAAACATGAAATATATATATATATATATAGATGCAGAGAGAGGGAGACTGTAGTCTGAAAGCTTCCTTCAATGCAGTGGGGGCTGGGCTTGAACTTGGGTTGCACACATGCTAAAACAGTGCACTATCTAAGTGAGCTATTTCTTCATCTCCAAGATTTAGATTTGAGGGTGGGGGAGATAGCATAACGGTTAAGCAGACAGACTCTCATGCATGAGGCTCCCAGGTCCCAAGTTCAATCTTCTGTACCACCATAAGTCATAGTTAAGCAGTGCCCTGATAAAAGCAAGCTAACAAACAAACAAAAGAAATCCCTACATTGTGAATTTGACAAAAGAAACAGATGCTCCCATTTTTTTTCAGAGAACTAAGCTGAATTTTGAGAGCTGGTGACTTGCCTGGAGCAACTGCAGGAGCAGAAGTGAGATCCCAGACCTCAGCATACCAACTCTCAGAGTCTTAAGCAATTAATGTTTTAGCCCCCCAAAGCAGGATTATATTGAAGTTAGAGTTTACTTGCCTAAGTAATGCATTCCCATCACAGAAAATTTAGAAGATAGGGAGAAGCCAGAGAAGAAGCCAAGCGTTAGCCCTAAGAGTATCTCATGCTTATCTTTGGGTATATCCTTTCTTGACTTCCTTTCCATAAACATTAGGACTTTCTAGCAATAACGGAAGGAGAATATATAAAATCCTATGCTGTGAATGTATCATTATTTATTTAACAATCTCCACAATGGTAAACATTTACTGAACTTATTTGTTGAAAGCAACACGCCAGACCTAAGACTAGATGCTAATGGATGCATCAGGGCTCTTATAACCCAGATGAACACACTGCTGAGCAAGGCAGGGCCAGACAATTCACCTGCCTATTCCACACCTACTGGAAATCCAGTTTCTTCAGCAGCCTAGGCAGTGACCTAGGCATGAGGGATGCAGCTCAGATAGCTTAGAAAAGGAATCATGATGCTCATGTGTTGCTTGGTGGATACAGACGCAGGATGCATACGGGTATGAATAGAAGTATGTCTTCCTGGTTATCTCTTGGCCTTTTAGTCTCAGCTAAAAGGACCTCACAAACCCTAAATTAGACAAAACAACATAGTTCCCTTTCTTCTTCTTGAGGTAAGGGAATTATAATGTGACATTATGTATTTCTTAGATCACAAACCAATAGCATTCACCAGTGCTTCAACAAATATTTATAGTAATATTTATAGTAATCTGTTGTTAATATTAATAAGATACAGCACTATTTTAATCATACTTACAGTGTCTCCTGGCACTTTGAAGATGACTAATGCATTCGTGATTTCATATAATTCTAACATGTCATTTAGACCAGTTGATTGATAATTAGAATCACCTGCCCTTACCTCCACTGACCACTCCCATTGGATTCTAGAACCCTATGTCGGGGGAGATTCTCTAGTTTTGTTCAGCAATGTGATCTTAGGGCTTAGTTTAACCCTGGGGCTCAGTAAACAGTTTCAAAATGAATGAATGACTCTACTCAAATTACCCATGTCTCCAAAGCCCAACTACACATAAAAGTCAACTAAAGAGTCTGGATCAAAACACCAGTTTCCAAATCCTTCTTTGAATTCCCAGAGTCAGTGTAATTGGTAAAACCACTAAATGACCTACCTGAAAGTTTTACCATTTCAGCAAATGGAGCTCCCAGAACCTCTTGCTTTCATTTTTTTTCATTTTTTTTTAAATTTCTAAAATTTATTCTTTTACCAGAGCACTGGCTTATGGTGGTGCTGGAGCTTGAACCTGAGACCTAGGAACCTCAGGT
The DNA here is from genome assembly GCF_950295315.1 of Erinaceus europaeus. NCBI lineage: Eukaryota > Metazoa > Chordata > Mammalia > Eulipotyphla > Erinaceidae > Erinaceus > Erinaceus europaeus. Next base: position 7,654,754 of record NC_080167.1, on the reverse strand, counting down.
ATAAAAGTCTTTTGCAGAACCACTATGCTGTGTCCCTGACACTTTCATTTGGTTTTCAGTGAGTCCTAATGGACTGAAATGAACATGACCCAAAATTCTTGTAAGTGGGACAGTAGATGATGGACAGAGAGAGTGGGAAATGTACATCTCTGAAAATGCCAAACTGTGGTTTTCAATGACACAAAAGCACATCAACCAAGCAGAGTTCACTTTGAGTGACTGCTGAAAGCACTTGTAGCATTTGTTCATCTTTTCTATCTTGAGGACATCTGGGTGATTTCTGTACACTGCCAGACCACTAGTAAATCCACTAATGCTCTTTAGCCAGTCCTATCACATTTCTGATAGAATCCCTGGACCCCTTCTCCCTGCTATTTAAAACATTCCCAGACTCTTTCTTCCACTCTTGACAGAGAGAACAGATTCAAGATATTCAAACACATGTTAGCATCCTTCTGCTCTGTGTACATGGGTAATGGAAAGCACTCCAGCTTTACACACTGACACTAGCATGGATTATCTTGTTATTTCTGACATATTCTCTTAGCAACTCACTTCTGGAGGGGGGAAAAATGGCCCATCCTTATCTCAGTGATTCAACTTGCTACCCTGCTGAGGTCAGTAATGATGTCTTCTTTGAGGAACTTAGCAGAAGTTAGCAGACACCCACCAGTGCTTCAACACATGTTGACAGTAGTTTGTCATCAGCAATGATAATGATAAGATAGATTACTAGTTTAATCACACTTCGAGCATTTTTGTGGCGCTTTGAAGATTACTGATGCATTCCTTTGTTATTTCAAGCAATTCTGACATGGCATTCGGGGCAAATAGCTAGCAGTTAGAATCATCCTGGATGTATCTTTTGATCCTTTGTTTATTTTAATTTATTTTTTATTGGCACCAGAGTTATCTCTGGGGCTCCTTTACTGGAGGATGAATTTAGCAGCCATTTTTTGTTATTGTTATTTAGTGCTTTCTTACTTTTTATTTTTCCTGATTGGGGGGATTAATAGTTTATAGTTGACAGTAAAATATAGTGTTGTTTTCGACAGGTTATGTTGTTTTCGCCGGGCTAGCTTCACCGGCGGGTAACAGATGACCAGGGACTCATGGTTGAGCTGTAGGCAGTATCTCTTTATTCATGCAGGACGCAGCACAATCTAAGACGAGCTAAGCTAAACTCAAGGTAAAGTAAAACTCACAATGCTGTCTTTATATATACTTGCCAAGTAGGGTGGAAACAGGATGTGACATAGAGAGGGTGGAGAGAAAAGTGACTGGTGAAAATCAGAGTGTGACAAAGAGGGGGCAGATTAGGCGAGAATCCTATCACTGAACCACAAATGCCCTGGAGGGAGGGTGGAACTTGTTAACAGTGGTTATGTAAATAGAATGAAGTGGTTATGTAAATAGAATAGTGTTAAGCAGGGGGGATTTAAACCAAATGAAACAGAAGGGGTCTCATGCATACCAACAATATAGTAGTTGATACATATATGACATCTCTCAGTTTTCCACATAACACTCTAATATCCCACCTAGGTCCTTCTCCACCATGATGTTCTAGGACTTAAACACTCCTCCTCACTCCAGGGTCCTTTACTTTGGTGCAATACTCCAACTCCAGTCCAAGTTTCCAGAAGCCATTTTTTCCTTTTAATTTTTTTTTTTTTTTTTTTTTTTTTACTTTTTGGCATATACAGAGAAAAAATTGAGGGCTCAGGAAGATAGAGATAGACAGATAGATAGATAGATAGATAGATAGATAGATAGATAGATAGATAGACCTACAGCACTGCTTCACTGTTTATAAAGCTCCCCCCTGCAGGTGGAGACTGGGGCTTGAACCTGGGTCCTTATGAGTGATGTGTATGCTCAACCATGTATGCCACCACCGAGCTTCAATAAATAAGTCTTTAAAAAAGCAAAACAAGCAAATAAAACAAAATCTAGGTTGTGGCCCAGGAGGGGGTTCAATGGAGAGAGGGTGTTGGGCTCTTAAGCATGAGGTCCCAAGTTAGATCCCTGACATCCCATGTGTCAGAGTGATTCTCTGGCGCTCTCTCTCTGTGTGTGTGTGTGTGTGTGTGTGTGTGTGAGCCCCTCTCTCTTGTTGATAAATAAATAAAAATAGGTCACTGAAGTCTTTTATTCTTGGGTGGTGGTGGTAATGGTGGGGGGAGCCTTTGCCCCTACCCTGTGGCCTGCTCTCCCCTCCTGAAGCTCCTCCTTGTTCTCCCACCACCACCACCAGGCTCCAAGCTCCAGGCTCCAAGCTCCAGGCTCCAGGCTCTATCACCATCTTTCAGAAATGCCATCTTTCATGGGCCCTGCACACAGAGACTCTACACCAGAGTGATTTGGGATTCCTGTCTCATTCCCATCTGTCTGCTGGAGCCTGAGCAGACACCAGAACAGACTCATCTAATTAGTGGCCTCGTATCCTCTGGGGCTCAGGGCTGCTGGTACCTGGTTCCCATATTTCCCAGGATGAGCCGAGAGACTGCATCAGATGGGCCCGCAGTGGAGGAGGCTTCCCCCAGCAAGACTGGGGAGGAAAGGGCCTTCTAGCTGCTGGAACAGGGCCTTGGGAGCTGGGCCAGTGGGGACTCAGAAGTGAGGGCTACATGGATGGCTGTTGAGAAGGAAGGAATGCCCTCCCCACTCTGAGTCTCCCTGTCTTTTTCTCTAAATTGAAAGCCTAACTATGGCTGCCTTACAGGCTTTCCGGGGTCACCTGTTTCTTTGGAAAGTGATGGTCTGAAGATGGCCTGACTTTGGCTTATTCTTGCTTCTTCTGTTCTTCTCCAACTCTCCAGTGGCTGGGCTCAGAGGGAGAAAATAGTCATGGTCAGGCAGCTGCACAGTGAAGGCACCTGCTTGGGCCTTCCTCCTGGCCCTGCCTTTTCTAGCAGTGCTGCACTGAACAAATCACTTTTTAGGCTCAGAGTGGACGCGACAGTCCTGATTTGCCTTGTATGTTGGTTATGACTGTAAAGTGCAACTCAGGACTGGAGAGATATGGGGTGAGAAGCCAGGACTTGCACGTCTGAGTCTCCAGGGGCCCCAAGGTTTAATCACAGACTTTGCCAAATGCCAAAGTGGAGTGATTCTTTGTTCTTTCTCACTCTTTCTCTTTTTGCTAAACCTTTTCTTAAAATAGATTTTATTTATGTTAATAAGAGAGATCTACACTGAGAAAGACACAGAGAGAAAGATCAGAGAACTGCTCAGCTCTGACTATTATGGTGGTGCTAGTGATTGAACCCGGGACTTCAGAGCCTCAGGCTTGAGAGTCTTTTACATAACCACTATGCTGTCTCCCCAGCCCTCTCTCACTCTTTCTCCAGTGAATAAATCTTTTTAAAAATGGGGATTTCAAGAGGCTGACAGGTGGTGCGGCCAGTAGAGTGCACATGTTATAGTGCATAAGGACTTGTGTTCAAACCCCTGGTCCACACCTGCAGAGCCTCATGAGTGGTGAAGCAGTGCTGTATGTGTCTCTTTCTCTCTCCCCTGCCCTCTCAGTTTCTCCCTGCCTCTCTCCAGTAAATAAATAAACATTTAAAAAAATAAATTAAAATGGGGGAGCCAGAGAGATAGCTCAGTGTGGTAGAGTATAGGATAGGCATGCCTGAGAGATCAGGTTTGATGCTCAATGCCAAAGGTGAATGATGCTCTAGTCTTTCTCTCTCATAAAAATAAATAACTCTTGAGTAGGGGAGATAGCATATGGTTATGCAAATAGACGTTCAGGCCTGAGGCTCCCATGTCCCAGGTTCAGTTCCCTGCACCACCATGAGCCAGAGCTGAGCAGTACACTGATAATAAATAAATAATCTTGGCCCAATTTTTCATCCCATATTTTAATCTCTCTCTCTCTCTCACACACACACACACACACACACACACACACACACACACACACACACACACACACACACCTGATGTATCTCTCCATTGTCCATGGCTTTCTCAGAGATTTAACCTAGAGCTTCACACAGTGATGGCATGCACTCTACTTGCTAAGTCACTTCCTCAACTGCCCCTTTGTATTGCTAATGTTGAGTTTTTATTCTTCAAAATCTGCTGGCTAGGTTTCTAGTACCTCTAAAAGAATGGGAAAATGTCTTTCTTACTAAGTATATTTATGCTGCTTCTACTTTCACCACTGTGTTACCCATTTATTTGCTATATATTTTTATCTGTATTGACCAATTGATTCTCTGGAGTATACTTTTTTTTCTTTTGTATTTATTTTTGTTGTTTGTTTTTAATAAAGGAATTCACACATTAAAAAAAGAAAGAAAATTTAGAAAGAGAAAGTATGAGCAAACATCTCAGCAGATAGAACTGAGTAGAAACCTGTCATGATGATAATTCTGAAGTCAACATGGGATGACTTGCTGGCGGTGAGCTCACCACTCGCAGGATTATCAGAATGAGTCACAGGTTCACAGTAACCTCACTCCCGATCTCCTGAGAAGGAGACTTGATAGAAGACAGCGGCAATGTCATCACTTGATACAAGGAGTGGAAGATATCCCTACCAATGGGAATTATTCAGAGATATCAATCTCTTTTTTTGTCTTCTTTAAAATATGTATTTGTTGGGAGTCGGGCGGTAGCACAGTGGGTTAAGCACACATGGCACAAAGTACAAGGACCAGCTGAAGGATCCTGGTTTGAGCCCCTGGCTCCCCACCTGCAGGGGAGTCACTTCACAAGCAGTGAAGCAGGTCTGCAGGTGTCTATCTTTCTCTCCCCCCCCCGTCTTCCCCTCCTCTCTCCATTTCTCTCTGTCCTGTCCAACAACGACGACATCAATAACAACTACAACAATAATGAAAAACAACAAGGGCACCAAAAGGGAAAATAAATAAATATTAAAAAAATAAAATAATATTTTAAAAATGTATTTATTATTGGATACAGAGAGAAATTGAGAGAGGAGGAGGAGACAGAGAGGAAGAGAGATACCTGCAGACCAGTTTCACCACTTGTGAAGCTCCTCTCCCCCCCAAGGTGGGGACCAGGGACTTGAACCTGGATCCTTGTGCACTGTAATGTGTGTACTTAACCAGGTCACCACCCAGTCCCAAAACATCAATCTCTATTTGTATCATATCATATCACACCTAATCTAATCTAATCTAATCTAATCTAATCTAATCCCTTCTCCAGTGATTTGATGGAGTCCAAGGACTTCCCTCCCACAACCTGTCAGCCATTTCAATGCAGAACACCTAGCCAAGATGTAGGTGAGAGTAGGGATTACTCTGTAACTCAAAATTGTCCCAGAAAATGTCTGGTGAGTCTCAAGATGCTTAGTCACCTCCCTAAATTGTGCAATATTTGAAATATTTTATTATAATGAGAGAGATAGACAGAGAGAAAGTCACAGAGAGAAAGACCAGAGAACTGGTTTATGGTGGTGCTGGGAATTGAACCTGGAACCTCAGAGTCTCAGGCATGAAAGTCTTCGCAGAACCATCATGCTATCTCCCCAGCCCAAACCCACACACTTTGTAAGAGATTAAAACACTCAAGCATTAGAAGCTTCCAATGGAGGGGATGGGACACAGAACCCTGATATTAGGAATTGTGTGGAATTGTACTCCTGTTATTGTTCAATCTTGTTAATCATTATTAAATCACGAATCAGAAAAAGACACTCAAGTAGTTGAATGTCATTCCAATTCTGCCCGTTATACTGCCTCCTCAGCCTGGGGATCTCCCACAGGCAAAACCATGCATGTAGAGTGAGCAGAGCAAGTCAGAAAGGCCAAGGCTCCTTCTGGGGAATGGACCTGCATCGTAGTATTGTATCAACTTGGTGCCTTGAGTCAGATGACCTGGTTCCCACACAAGCTTAATCCCAACCAGCTGTTGGACCTTGGCTGAGTGGCTCTGACCTTCTCTTTCCTCATTCACACACTGGCAGAGTGGGAATCTTGGCCATATCTCAGAGTGCTACCTAATGTGTTATAGGAGGAGGTGAAATAATGAAAGTTAAGTGCCTGGATCTTTCAAGTCCTCAATCAGTTTCATAGTCATCACCCTCAACATTGCTGCTGCTCCTGTTGCTTTAATTAATGATAATTAATCACAAGTGAGATCTTGTCTTATAAAGTAAATGCATTCTTTTTTGTTAAATATATTTTTTATATTTATTTATTTACTTTTTCCCTTTTGTTGCCCTTATTGTTTTATTGTTGTAGTTATTATTGTTGTTGTTATTGATGTCGTCATTGTTGGATAGGACAGAGAGAAATGGAGAGAGGAGGGGGAGACAGAAAGGGGGAGAGAAAGATAGACACCTACAGACCTGCTTCACCGCCTGTGAAGCGACTCCCCTGCAGGTGGGGAGCTGGGGGCTCGAACCGGGATCCTTTTGCAGGTCCTTGCGCTTTGCACCACGTGCGCTTAACCCGCTGCACTACCGCCCGACTCCCCTTTATTTACATTTTTATTGGGAGGATTAATTAAGGGTTGACAGTCAACAATCAATACAGTTATTGGTACATGTGTAAAATTTCTCAGTTTTCTGCAAAACACTCACCCCCAGACTAGGTCCTCCTCCACCATCCTGAAGCAGGACCTGAAAACTCCAACACCCCTAGAATCCTTTACTTTGGTGCAATACACCAAACCCAGTCCAAGTCCTGTTTTGTGTTCCCCCTCCTGGTCTTATTTCTCAACTTCTGTCTATGAGTGAGATCATCTCATATTCATTCTTCTCTTTCTGGCTGATCTCACTTCACACTGCGTTCAAGATGAGGTGAGGAAGGTGAAAATTCATCATTCTTAACAGCTGAGTACTAGTCCGTTGTGTATACAGACCAAAATTTTCTCAGTCATTTTTTTTTTTTTTTTAACTAAACTAACTACTTACAGAATAGGGATTAAGCATGCTGTGCCCATGCTTCTCTCTCTGACAATGCATTTCAGCAAAGCCAGGGACAGGGCAATCTTGCTATTCTCCAGGACAGGCCTGTCAAAGTTGAGCCACTGCAGGCATTCCAGTGATCTCAGAGAAGGGAGCTTCAAGATGAGTTATTCATGGAAAGCTTGCTTGAATCTTCTGATACACGGATTCAAACTCTGTGTGGGGCCACAGGCTTTCTGGTAAAGAATGCCATTCTTTGATCTTGGTCAGCAGTGTAAAGACCAGGGGCAGGGGAATGCAGCATAAAGAGGCATGATGGTTTGAGAACCCACATGATTTCCACTCAGGGCAAGAAATAAAATATCTCCAAACTCCTGGAGCTCCCTCTATGTGCTTCCTCTTTATGGTTTTTTTTTTTTTTTTTCCCTTAGAGTCTTACCACTTGTGTTTGTATTCTTTTTTTTTTAATTTTTTATTTTATTTTATTTTTATTTTATTTATTTATTCCCTTTTGTTGCCCTTGTTGTTTTATTGTTGTAGTTATTATTGATGTCGTTGTTGTGGGATAGGACAGAGAGAAATGGAGAGAGGAGGGGAAGACAGAGAGGGGGAGAGAAAGACAGACACCTGCAGACCTGCTTCACCGCCTGTGAAGGGACCTGCCTGCAGGTGGGGAGCCGGGGGGCTCGAACCGGGATCATGACACCGGTCCTTGAGCTTAGCGCCACCTGCGCTTAACCCGCTGCGCTACAGCCCGGCTCCCGTTTGTATTCTTAAATAACGTAATTCATTTTTGTTTCCTCTTAAACTTTATGTGGTGGGGTCATGGTTTGGGTTTTTTTTTTTTTTTTTTTACAATTTTTTATTATCTTTATTTATTTATTGGATTGAAACAGCCATAAATCAAGAGGGAAGGGAGAGATAGAGAGGGACAGAGACAACTGCAACCCTGCCTGCTTTACCACTTGCAAGGCTCTTCCCCCTGCAGGTGGGGACCAGGAGCTAGAACTTCAGCACTGTGATGTGAGCGCTTAATCAGGTGTACCACCTCCCAGCCCCTCTTCCTCCTCCTCCTTCTCTTCTTTCTCTTCCTCTCCTCCTCCTCCTCCTCTCCTCTTTCATTTGATGGAATGTTTGAACAATTCATCCATGCCATTGCTTGTAGTGTGAGTTTCTTCATTTTCATTGCTAATTCATTGTGTGACTAGGTGCAACACACACACGCATACACACACACACACACACTCATACACACACATGCACACACACACTCATACACACACACACACACTCATACACGCACATACACACACATGCACACACACACTCATACACACACACTCATACACACACATGCACACACACACTCATACACACACACACTCATACACACACATGCACACACACACTCATACACACACACTCATACACACACATGCACACACACACTCATACACACACACACTCATACACGCACATACACACACATGCACACACACACTCATACACACACATGCACACACACACTCATACACACGCACACACACACACTCATACACACACATACACACACGCACACACTCATACACACACATGCACACACACACTCATACACACACACACTCATACACACACACGCGCACATACACACACACACACGCACACACTCATACACACACACACACACGCACACAGTCATACACACACACACACACACACACACACACACACACACACACACCTGCTCTCGAGCAATAGAATCATCTCTGTCCAGGTCTATACTGTTAGTGATATCTCCTATTATGTAAAGAGGTGTGGCGAGTCTCTTTACAGACATCCAAAATGACGTGCCCAGGACAAATTCCTAGGTGTAGACTTGTCAGATCACAGACTAGTTACCTTTTTGAGCTTCTTCCAGAAGGCTGCTGATGCACCTTCTGCTGACAAAGGTCACCCTTGTCTACATCCTTATGTTCTTGCCAACTCTTGCTTATTTGCATCTATTGTCACCATAGCAACTTAATAGGAAAAAGCTGCTTCTTTGGTGTTGGAGAAACATCACCTGGCAGAGTGCATGGAGACCTGGGTTTGAGCCCCCCAGCCACCCTGTGGGGTCACTGCAAAGGGGCATCTTTAAAAAAAATATTTATTGATTATTGGATAGAGACAGAGAAAAATTGAGAGGGGAGGGGGAGATAGAAAGGGAGAGAGACAGAGAGACACCTGCAGCCCTGTGTCACCACTCATGAAACTTGCCCCCTGCAAGTGGGGACCAGAGGTTGGAACCCGGGTCCTTGTGCACTGTAATGTGTGCACATAGCCAGGTGCACCATTACCTGGCCCCTCAAAGGGGAATTTTCATAAGGAACAGAGTGGTTCTGTGCTACCTCTCCTTTTTCTTTCTCTCCTCTGTCTCTCACTCTCTATCTGGAAAAATAAGGTGTTTTCTCAAAATTGAAGAAGGTTTTTATTTCTTTGAGTTTAGCAAGGCTGGGTATCCCCCTCCCTTCATGTTCACTGACTATTTGTACTTGTTCTTTTATCATCTCTTGGTATCCTTTTGCTATTAGAATTTGGTGTGGGAGGGGTTTTTTGTTTGTTTGTTTGTTTTATAAAAAGGAAACACAGACAAAACCACAGGATAAGAGGGATACAACTCCACACAATTCCCACCACCAGAACTCCGTATCCCTTCCCCTCCCCTGATAGCTTTCCCATTCTCTATCCCTCTGGGAGCATGGACCCAGGGTCATTGTGGGTTGCAGAAGGTGGAAGGTCTGGCTTCTGTAATTGCTTCCCCACTGAACATGGACATTGACAGGTCGATCCATACTCCCAGCCTGTCTCTCTCTTTCCCTAGTGGGGCAGGGCTCTGGGGAAGCAGGGCTCCAGGACACATTGGTGGAGTCATCTGTCCAGGGAAGTCTGGTTGGCATCATGCTATCATCTGGAACCTGGTGGTTGAAAAGAGAGTTAACATATAGAGCCAAACAAATTGTTGACTAATCATGAACCCAAAGGCTGCAGTAGTGCAGATGAAGAGTTTGGGGGGGGGGCGTGTCTCTGTTTTGTAGATACCTAGTAGATCCATTTTCGTCATAGTCCAAAGGGCCTGTGGCTCTGCTAGCTTCACACATGGGCATCTCAGCCCTGGCAAAGTGCGAGAGAGACACGTTTGAAGTGGAAGCATGAGGGGAATGTCCAGAGTGGGTGATTTGGGGAAGGTGTGTGTGTTGGGGGGGGTGTTCTTAGTTGCTCACAGATCTCACTTGGATCCACCAGGCCAGAGACTCACTTGGAAGCTTATTGTGCAGAAATCAAAGACAAGAGCTGTGCACTCAGCCCAGTGCAGGGGAGGAAACAGCACTTCCTGGGTCAGACATCTTCGGGGAGCAAGGGCTCCTGCTCTCCTTAAATCTGCCTCTCTTCTCCTCTGTGTCTACAGAGGCCCTTTCTGACCAGAATGGCCCTGGTTCCGCCGGCCAGATGGGGCAGCCCAAATGGAAGCCGGATGTGTGTTTTGGATGAGAGCACAGGATTTGAATCACTGAATTGACACTTCTTTTGTTTTCCCCTGCCCTTCTGCTTTATTAAAAAAATATATATATATATTCTTGGAGCTGTGACCACGTGATAGGCGGTGCAGTGAGTGTCAGGTGGCTTCTGTCCCCCCCACCCTCCCCCAGCCCCCTGTAGGAATTCCCATCTCAGCAACTGCCAGTCGCCCCTTCTCCATCCAGGTGACCAAGGTGAGCATCCCTGACCTTTGCTGTGATATGTTCTAACCCATCCAGAGGCAAATTCTTTCAGCTCTGGTTTAAAATGCATCCAGAGTCTGCGGAACAACCCACATTTCCATCAAGAGGCCAATGGATAAACTCCAGAGTATCTTTGTACAGAAAAATACCGCTCGGGGATGATGAAGAGTGAGGGCTGGTTGTTGGCACACGCAGTAGAGCACATGGGCTACCAAGCTCGAGGACCTGGGTACAAGCCCCCAGACCCCACTTGCAGGGGGAAAAGCTTCACGAGTGGTAGAGCAGTGCAGTGCTGCAGGTTCTCCTCTCCTTCTCTCCTCTCTCTCCCTCTCTTCCTCTCCCCCCTCTCTCTCCTCCCTCTCTATTTTGTTATCTCTTACCCTCTATTGAAAAGAAAGAAAAAACAAGGAATGGTGGAGCTGTGTAGGCACTGAAACCCAGCCCCCCCCCCAAAAAAAGTACCAGCAACAGTGTGACTGAAACTCCAAGTCACTATTCCAAGTGGAAGAAGGAACCTCTGAAACCATTTATAAGACTTTTGCCTGCATCTGTGGTGACAGAGGGACCATCTGTGATCACTTGGGAGTGGGAGGTGGAGGCAGGAAAGATAAACAGAGGGCACAATCACAGGGGCATCTGTCTATTAAAGCTGATCAGGAGGCATTTGCAAATAGAGGTTATCATGTGCCAACTTGACCAGCATAGAGTAATTAGAGATATATTCAGAAACCTAGCACTTCTCACCTTCTCTACTGCTACCACCCTGCCCTTTCTCACCTGGGTGCTTAAAATAGTCCATGGCACACCCTTCTGGCGCCTGCCCTCACCTCCTCACACTCACTTCTTAGCACTGAGTCTGGAGGGATCTTTCATTGGAAAGTGAGGTCATTTTGCTCCTCTATTTAAAGCCACCCAGTGTGTGTGTGTGTGTGTGTGTGTGTGAGGTGTTGGCACACCCAGTTGAACACACATATTACAGTGTGCAAGGACCTGGCTTCAAAACACCATTCTCCACCTTTGGGGGTTCAGGATGCTTCAAGAGCAGTGAAGCAGGGCTACAGATGTCCTCTCTCTCTCTCTCTCACTCTGTCTCTCTCTGTCTCACTCTCCCCCCCCCCAGTACTTCCCCATCTCTTCTCAGTTTCTCTCTGTGCTATCAAATAAAGTAGGGAAAAATAAAAGTCTACTGAGAGCAGTGGATTCACCGTCTCAGCATCAGGCCCAGTGATAACTCTGGTGACAATAAAATAAATTAGTAAAGCAAGCCATCCGGCAGCTTCACAGGCCTTCTTGTCACACTCTTCACTGCCCGACATTCGGTGCATGTTACAAATTTAGTGACTGTCATCCCATCGTAAGGCTCTGGGCTCCCTGAAAACAGGCCCTTTCTCCTCTCGGCTGCATCCCCAGTGCCTGCATCACAGAGCAGGTGAGCCGCAGGTTGGTATTTAGAAAATGAGTCAGTAAACATGGCAGCAGACTCAAAAAGCACCCAGACAATTGAGGGAAACATATTTAAAATGCAATCAAAACAGACAACTGTAAGTTCTATGATCAAGAGACCCAAGCTTTCTCTGTTTTTTCTTTTCTGTTTTTTTTTTAAATATTTTATTTATTTTTAGTCAAAGAGGGATACAGAAAGAAAGATACACAGAGAAAGCCACCAGAGCATTGCTCAGCTCTGGCTTATGGTGGGGCTGGGGACTGAACCTGATACTTCGGAGCCTCAGGCTTGAAAGTCTTTTGCATAACCATTATGTTGTCTCCCCAGCCCTGTTCTTTTCTTTTCTCTTTGCCTCCAGGGTTATCACTGAGGTTTGGAGCTGGCTATGCAAATCCACTGCTCCTGGTAGCCTTTTTTTTTTTTTTTTCATTTTATAGACAGAAATTGAGAGGGGAAGAGAGAGAGAGAGAGAGAGGGAGAGAGAGGAAGATAGACACCCACAGACCTGTTTTGCCGCTTATGAAGCATCCGCCCTTCAGGTGGGGAGCAGGGGCTCAAACCTGGATCCTTATGCTTAGTACAGTGTACATCTAACTAGGTGTGCCACTGCCTGGCCCCTGACCTAAACATTCTTTGGGATAAAGTCAAAGATGGCTTCTTGGTAGAAGCGGTATCCACAGTGAGGCCTGAAAGATAGGCAGGATGCCCTGGGGAAGAAGACAGTGTCTGGGTCCCTGTAATCCTATTGGGTGAGAAATAAGTAGGCACATAGTATCACACTATGTAAAAAGTGCTTGATACCAGGGTAGTAAGCATGGGGGTTGAGACCAGAGGAGGTGGAGGCCTAGTCTAGCCTGGGAAGGGCCTGATAAAGATGGTTTCTAATAATGAAGCACTTCCTAGATAGACTGTACCCCAAGCCCTTCATCTAGTCTCCAGAAGCCATCACTCGGGAGGCTTTTGACTGGATCTGGACTATGGCTACAGGATCCAGGAACTGATCCCAAGAGTCAAGAAGATACCCAAATCCATCACATTTCTCCGTTGTGATTACTTCCCTTGAAACTTCTGCTGCTCCAAATGCCCATCTGGTGGAGTTCTTCTCCACCCCCTACCCCTGTGGGTCAGAGTAGCCAGGGAGCTTACAAAAGACTTTCGTGTTCTAGGCCAGAATGGTCAAATGTTTGAGGGGGTGTGGATTTCTTCAAAGCTTGCAGTACAGCTGTAGAGCTGAGAACAATATTTTTGTGTGATTTACAGGTCTGGGGAGGACTGCCTCACTTGGAGTCTCATCATTCACTGATTCCTTGATTTTGTTCCTGCCATAGGCCCTTTGCACCATCATTTTACTTTTCTGAGAATATTCTTCCCTTGGGTTTTCTCTCTGTGTCTTTCTTTCTCTTCCTCATCCTCCCGCTTCTTCTCTTCCTTCTTCTCCTGCTCCTCCTCCTCCTCCTTCCACATCTAATTATTCTATATGTTAATGAAAATGTTAATTCTTAAAGAAAACTATTTATTTATTTATTTTTTTTTTCTTCTTTCCTCCTCCAGGTTTATTGCTGGGCTTGGTGCCTGCACCATGAATCCACCGCTCCTGGAGGCCTTTTTTTTTTTTTCCCCCTTTTGTTGCCCTTGTTGTAGCTTCGTTGTGGCTATTATTATTGCCCTTGTTGACGCAATTCGTTGTTGGATAGGACAGAGAGAAATGGAGAGAGGAGGGGAAGACAGAGAGGGGGAGAGAAAGATAGACACCTGCAGACCTGCTTCACCGCCTGGGAAGCGACTCCCCTGCAGGTGGGGAGCCGGGGGCTCGAACCGGGATCCTTACTCCGGTCCCTGCGCTTTGCGCCACATGCACTTAACCCACTGCGCCACCGCCCGACCCCCTACTTATTTATTTTTTTATGAGCGAGGTCATATGCTGAGCTAGAGATAGGACATGGAATCTTAAGCATCTAGTTCTGTGCTGAGCTATCTCCCTTGTGAAAAATACTGATTCTTCAAAAAGGCTTCTTTCTGATCTCCTTTCATATCTATCTAGGAGAGTTCTCGTCTGCTGACTCCACCTTGGATCCTGTCTCTCTATTGCTGCATCTGATTAGTTTCCTTGATGGCACTTACCTTAATTTGAAATGATTTTCAGATTTACTGCTTATTTCTGAGTCCCTTGCAGTAAAGAAACTGACCAGATTAGGTAAAGAGTGCAGAGATCTAACTTTGAGGGAAAAAAAAAAAAAAGCAGAAAACGAATTTACTGGAAGGGCAAAAGGGCTTCAAAGAGTATAAGTGTAGAGAAAGGAGTTGGAGGGGAGCAAAAATTAGACAAACGAAGAAGGAGAAAGAGAAGAAGAAGAGAAAATGGGCAGGAAGCCAGCACTTTCTCTGCCTCTCCAACGCTGAATGCCGTCTCTTCTGTTTGCAAACTAGCTTTTTCTGCTTGCTGCCTCTCCAACGCTGAATGCCGTCTCTTCTGTTTGCAAACTAGCTTTTTCTGCTTGCTGCCTCTCCAACGCTGAATGCCGTCTCTTCTGTTTGCAAACTAGCTTTTTCTGCTTGCTGGGCACTTAAGTATCCTGAGGTTGACAATATTGTCATTTTAAAAATGATTGTTATTAGTGACTTAATGTTGATTTACATAGTTACAAGATAACAGAGGTACGACTCCTCTCTATTCCTACCACCAGAGTTCTGAGTCCTCATTTCCTCTGTTATAAGCTACAGCAGTTCTAAGTTTGCAGATATGGGTAAACTATTATTATTTATTTTTTTATTGTCTAGTTTTATTTATTTTATTTTTATTTCTTTATTGGGGAATTAATGTTTTACATTCGACAGTAAATACAATAGTTTGTACATGCATAACATTTCCCAGTTTTCCATATAACAATACAACCCCCACTAGGTCCTCTGTCATCCTTTTTGGACCTGTATCCTCCCCCCTCACTCACCCCAGAGTCTTTTACTTTGGTGCAATACACCAATTCCAGTTCAGGTTCTACTTGAGGCAAAGAAGCACCTTGTACCTCATCAGTGCACCAGGCCACAGCCCCAAACACACGTCCCAGCTGCATAGGGGAGAAGGTTCTTTTCGAGCTTTCAGTGCCTGGAACCTCCCACTGGTGGTTCTCAGATCCGTCTGGAGGTTTCCTGCTGGAGCCTTGCTCTCTCCACCTGCCCAGCCCCACCTGCATGGAAGGTGGGCATGGAATTGTGTGGAATTGTACCCCTCTTATCCTATGGATATGTCAATGTTTCCTTTTTATAAATAAAAAAATTTAAAAAAAAACAAGAAAAAATATTGTCTGAGAACATGGTGTCAGAGTAGAGAAATGGGCTAGAAAGTTGGGTCAGGGGCAAGGGTAGCTCCTATTCTTGAAAAAACTCTATGAATAAAATTAACTGTTTACCCCATCCACCTGACCCGGGGCGTGTGTGTATATATAGCACAGGAACCTGTGTAAACTTTGAGTCCCTGTTGGTTTAAGCTCCCACCCAATTCATGGTCACAGCTGGGGCCATTCTAGTCTGTCCTCATTTACAGACCAGTCTTTCTCGAGTGGCAGGGCAGTCTCTTTGCTGCTTATACCATTGCTGCTTGATGATGAGGGCCAGGAGGTTGACAATATTTTCCATGTCAACCGTCACACAGATGGAAAAGCATCTTGGTTCTGAACCTGCCATGGTTCAGGTTCTGAACCTGATTGGCTCTAACTCTTGTAAGTTTTTCATTCCCGGGCCTATCAACTGGAGCCAGAAGCAGGTGGGTGGGATCAAGGAACCCGCTGCTCTACATATGATCTCTTGGTAATCTTAGCTCAGTCACCACCTGCCATCCCCCCAAAAGCAGAGCTTGATGGGAAAGGCATTCATTCAGGAAATGCCAGGGAATAGGACATGGGGAGATTTGGGCGAATAAAACAGGGAAGGAAAGAAATCCAGCCTCAAGGCATGTGTTTGAGCTCTTGAGAACAAGAGACTAAGATTCAACAGAGGACTCTGATAACAAAGTAGAAAGCTCCACAAACATGGCCTTCAGCAAAGGGTTAGGCATGGATCTGCCTGTCAGTTCCTACTCTCCATTGGCCAAGGGCTGTCCCAAGGGCTCTGCTCTCCATCTCATTTTCTGAGCAACACACAAACACAGAGCACACGTGCGTGCAGATGCCTCTATGCAGCAAAGTCTGCAGCCACAAAAGTAGGTCAGGAGGGTGAAGATGGAGCCTGCAGATGACCTCACAGAAGAGGTAAGAGAGGGCTTTCTAGGAAGAGATCATGAACACAGGCAGAAGTGATGTATATACCTCTCAGTATCCACTCAGCACTTAGCCTCCTAGTAAGCAAAGGCATAAAAAATGATGGAAAGCTTCTCAGGGGGATACTTAATCAACTGTTCTCAAATAATTAGTTTCTTTTTCACTCCTTCCTTCCTTCCTTCCTTCCTTCCTTCCTTCCTTCCTATTGCCACCAGGGTTGTCTCTGTGATTTGGTGCCTGCACTACAAATTCACTGAGAAGTTGAAAGGAAAAGGGCATAGAGAGGGGGGATAGAGATAGATAGATAAATAGATAGACAGACAGATAGATAGATGATAGATAGATATTGACTTGCAGCACTGCATCACCACTTGTGAGGCTTCCCCCCTACAGATGGGGAGCAAGGACTTGAACCCAGACCCTTGCCCATATTAATGCATATGCTCAACCAGGTGTGCCACAGCCTGGCTCCCTCTCTCAATTATTTTTTCAACCGAGGGCGATCGATTTGACTGAGAAGTCTGGAGTATTCTAGGAAGTCCTCTGACACTGTCCCCATTTGGGGGCGTGTGTGAAAAACAGACCAGGAGTTGCTGAAAACTGTGCAGAGGCACAGGGGGGAAAGTTCAGGAGAAAGATCCCTCTTTACTTCACCCTCCGCGCAATTTACACAGGACAATTAATCAACAGGCAGACAAGTGCCAACTTCACCTCTGTTTCCAACTCTCTCCTCTGAGTATCATTCAGCGCAGTGAATGCAGAGGTTGTTAAAACTTACAGCAGCTTCTAATTTTGTTTCATTATGAGTGTGAATGCAACCCTTAGGAGCCATCCCTAAGGCCTTAACTAAACTTGGGCTTTCAAGCCAGGAAGAGGAGAGATAAGGACCTAAGCAGAGGCTCCCATTGGCAGAAGGCTGGCCTGACTCAGGCCCGATAAACCTGCAATCAAGAAATCAATAGAGCTTTCTCAGAGCGGCCATTATCCAACGAGGAAAAAAAAATTCAAAAATAAATTGTGGCGTAATATAGAATGAGATTAAGTAGATAACGGGTTTTGCTGACTTGAGGGCCATGGTGGGCACAGTGCAGGAGGGAGAGAATCAGCCTGTCAAGGAGCTGAGCTCCATTTTGTCTGTCTCCCAGCTTGTGTTAGGCAGGTACTTGCTCTCTGGCTGAACCCATGAGGGAGGGCAGAGATTCCAGTGTCTGTTTTAATCACCAGCCACCGCTCGGGCTGTCTCAGTCCTAGAATCAGGGGCCACCTCCCTGTTGCTAGTTAGTGGCTTACACAGCAGTTATCACACATCTTGTCTTAAGTCATGGTTTTGCTTTACTTTCACTTTAACTGAAGCTTCACTCAGCCCCGAGCCATGATGTTGCTGGCAAAGGAACTTAGGAGCTTTGCGTTCAAGTCCTGGGTGTTGTACCTGCATAATCTCCAAAGTCTGAGTTGTGGAGTTTTTTTTTTTAATTATTATTATTAGTGGTTTGATAACGATTAACAGGATTGTAGGATAAAATGGGTATAATCCCACACAAATCCCACAACCAGAGGTCCATGTCCCATCCCCTCCATTGGAAGCTTCTCTGTCCTTTATCTCTCTAAGAGTATGGACCAAAATTCTTTATGGGGTATAGAAAGTGAAGATTGGCTTCTGTAATTGCTTCTTTGCTAGACATGGGTGCTGGCAGGTTGATCCATACCCCCAATATGTTTCTCTCTTTCCCTAGTGGTGTAGGGCTCTGAAGAGGGGAGGTTCTGGGACACATTGGTAAGGTTGTCTGCCCAGAGAAGTCAGGATGGAATCCTAGTAGCATCGGCAATTTGGTGTCTGAAAGGTGGTGAGATATAAAGCAGGACAAAATGTTTAATAAACAGGAATCCAAAGGTAAGAATAGACCAGGTGAAATGAGGGGTCTTCATGTGGGAAGAATCTAGGAAATCTATTTTAGTAATTTCTGCCTAAGCCAGATAGCTAACATGCAGGTGGACTAAAAATATTGCCTGGGAAGACACCAACTCTGATGGTGTCACAGTTGAGACTAAGACTAGAAAGCTGGGTTAAGGCAGAGGGTAGCTCCCAAATATGAGGAAAGTATATAAATACTACTAACTGTGAACCCCATCGATCTGACCTGGGGCTCACATCTATGCATATTTAGCACAGGGACCTGTGCGACTTCTGCTTCCGTCAGTCTGAGTTTGCAGTCCATGGTCATAGCTAGGAATATTTTAGGCTGCACTCATTTCAGGACCAGTCTTCCTTGAATGGCAGAGTATTTTGACCCAGCCTCCCTTTGGAAAGTGGGACAGTCCTTACCATTGCTGTTCTGCATTGAGGACAATGTCCTGAGTCATGGGTTTTAACCAGGCTTCACTCTGCCCTGTGAAATGGGTCCAGTAACTTCGTCTGCCTATGAGCCTCAGTTTCCTTATCTTGGGCTTTCTCTGGGCTGCCTACTGGCTGGGGTGGGAAGAAGGCCAGTCCATCAGGGAATTGCTCTGATGTTGAGAAAACAATGGCAGTTTTACAAGAGCAAACCACACATTCTGTCTGGTCTCCAGCATTTCCAGGGCTCCAGGAATGCCCCCCCCCCCGGTACCCTGTGGTTAAAGTGAATGTAAGTGCAGGTGTAGCCTTGGAGATAGACGTGGTGCTCTGTCTCTCTCATATCCATCCACCCATCCATCCATCCTCCCTCCCTTCTTCCCTCCCTTCCTTCCTTCCTTCCTTCCCCACTCTCCTTTCCTCCCTCCATTCTTCTCCCTCCCTTCCTCCCTCCTTCCCTCCATCTCTCCCTCCCCTCTCTTCCTTTATTCCTCTTCCTTCCATCCTTCCTTTCTTTTTCTCCCTTTCTCCTTCCTTTCTTTCCTTCTCCATCATCAAGACTTCACTAAGCTTTCATGCCTACATTATTCCACCACTCCCAGCAGACTCTGTTTCTCCCCTGATGGGTCAGGAGACAACAATACTTTCCTCTTTCATCAAGCTGCCGCATGGTGACTGGGGAGCCTGGACGTGGGTGGAGGCCAATTGGAGCCATCTCCAGACCCCTCTCTCGTAAAGGTAATATACCTGTTAAAATCTAATAAAACGGAGGTATTGAAAATTCATGCTTAAAAAAAATCTCATACTCAAAATAAGCTCTTTGCCTGTGGATTTTGTAGAAGTGCCTATTACCGTTTCTTGGGGGGGGGATCATCTTAGAAAGAAATACTATGCATGTAAATACAGTAAAAAAAGGACCCCATTTCAGACTCATCATGCTGCACCCTAGAGTCCACACCATCTGTGAAGAAGTGGCCTAGCGGCTGGATGCAGGGGCTATGCTGAGCACCCCACACCCCCAGTGTGTATGCCTGAGTGACAAACTGGTCTTGCTCTAATATTTTATCACTCATAAAAAACAGACATGACTCTTAAAATATCATGGAAATAATTATTTTTGTAAAAAAAAATGAAGAGAAAAAAGAAAAAAGAAGGTGGACCCCACACATGGAAACGCGTCTTGGTGACAAAACAGCGTCTTGGTGACAAAGCTGTGACTTCCCAGGCTTATGGATGGTCTGCCGGGCTGGGGCAGAGGCCCACTGGCTGGGGCCAAGATGGGGCAGATCAGATGCAACTTCTCATCCCCTGTTTCCCACCTGGAGGCCTTCACAGGGGTGGTGACCAATCACTCTGTCCTGACATCTGCTTGGGGCCCTGATGTCTGTCTGTCCCAGGAATCAAGTCCTGCTGTCCTCTCCCAGGACCATGCAGTAGACGCCCAGGCTGGCAATTCCCAGTGGGGTGACCACTTAGGCATAGAATTTTGACTCTCTCTCTCTCTCTCTCTCTCTCTCTCTCCCTCTCCTTCCCTTCCTCCCTCTCTTTGTCTCTATGGTTATTGTACTATGAATCCACTGCTCCTATCAATCATTTTTTCCCCATTTTATTTGACAGGAAAGAGAAATTGAGAGAGGAGGGGGAAATAGAGAGGGAGAGAGAGATGCTGCATATCTGCTTCAAAACTTGTGAAGTGTCCTTGCTGCAGGTGGGGAACTGGGCACTTGAACCCGTATCCTTGCACTTTTTTACTGTGTGTGCTTAACCGGGTGTGCCACTGTCCAACTCCTGAATTTTGATTCTACTAAAGTCTTGGGCCCCTTACAACATACCTAAATTAGACTTCCTAACTTCTTCCCACATGAAGATCTCTAATTTCATCTGCTGTATTTCTACCTTTGGGTTCTGCTTATTAAACAATTTGTCCTGCTTTGTATCTTATGGCCTTTCAGCCACCAAATTGTAGACACTACTAGGATTCCATTCTGACTTCCCTGGGCAGACAACCTCACCTGAATTCCTGAAGTCTCACCTCTCCCACTACCCCACTGGGGAAGATAGAAATAGTTGAGGGGTATGGATCAACACAGAAGCCAGACCTTCTACCTTCTACACCCCATAAACAATTTTGGTCCATAATCCCAGAGGGATAAAGAATAGGGAAGCTCCCAATGGAGGAGATGGGACATGGGACTCTAGTTGTGAGAAGTGTATGGAATTGTACCCCTTTATTTTACAGTCTTGTTAATCATTATTAAATCACTAATACACATTTAAAAAAAAAAAAGAAGTGCTACTGCCAATAGTCTAGGCTTTTGGTTCTGATGGGTCAGGGTCACTCCCAAAGTTCTCCTTGTCACCGTCTAAGATATTGGGCATTGGCTGAGCCTCCATGTGCCCAGATATGAAATGGGTGTAATGACAGCCTTTGTGTGTATGCTGCTGAGAGGATCCAGTAAGATCCCAAGAGGTTCCATAGAAGCCACAATGATGATTGAGGTGGTGAGTTGGGTACCAAGAAGCATAGGCCATTCCTGAGCCCCCTGACTTCTGAGCTGCCAGAAGCCTCCTGTCCAAGGGCAGGTGGACAGGAGTAGAGCAATCCCTGAGCTGTTTTCCTGGCTTGCTGGTGATTGTTTCTTATACCAGCTAGTGTTTTATTGATTCACCATTGATCTCCGCATGGGGTCAAGGAAACTCTTGGGCCTTGAAGACCAATCTTTCCAGAGAGGAAATCCTTCGTGGGGAGTCAGGACATCACTTGCTGGCTGATCCCGCTGGCGTCTGCCTTGCCAGGACAACTGCTTAATCAGAACCATTGTTCCTGGGAGTTAAGCACAGGTGGTACAAAGTGCAAGGACCCGCATAAGGATCCTGGTTCGAGCCTTCGGCTCCCCACCTGCAGGGGAGTCACTTCTCAGGCAGTGAAGCAGGTCTGCAGGTGTCTATCTTTCTCTCCCCCCTCTGTCTTCCTCTCCTCTTTCCATTTCTCTCTGTCCTATCCAACAACAATGACATCAATAATAACTACAACAATAAAACAACAAGGACAACAAAAGGGAATAAATAAATAAATATAAAAAGAACCATTGCTCCTGAGGGACTCCTCTCCTCTGCTATTTCCCAGGCCCTCCCCACTACGGGCGCTATTTGACCTTTAATAAGTGTGGCTTTTGTGCAGAGCTGCGGGTGAGCTATTGCCAAATGAACAGCTTCCCAGGCAGGCTACCCCATCCCCAGCCCCCAGCCTCCCCATAGCTTGTAAGGGAAAATTACATTTTGATCTACATTCTATGTGTCTATTCTCTGTCACCCAGCTGGCTTTGAAGACAAAAGAAAGAAAAGAACGTTTTCTTGTCCCTTCTTGCTCTCTTGACTCCTGGATGAAGCCCTTTCTTCTTTCCCCTCTTCCTATCCTCAGTGCTCAGGGGGAGTTGGGGAAGATGAAATGCACTGATAATTTTTATCGGTATTAATTTATTTACAAAATAAAAAAATATTGACAAGACCATAGGCTAAGAGGGGAACAATTCCACACAATTTCTACCACCAGAATTCCATATCCCATCCCCTTCCTTGAAAGCTTTCCTATTATTTATCCCTCTGGGAGCATGGTCCCAGGTGCAGAAGGTCTGGCTTCTATAATTGTTTCTCCGCTGAACATGAGGATTGGCAGATCAATCCATACACTCAGCCTGGCCCTGTCTTTCCCTAGTGGGGCAGGGCTCCGGAGAGAAGGGGTTCCAGGATAATTTGCCTTGGGGAGTCATGTTGGCTTCATGGTAATACCTGCAACTTGGTGGCTGAAAAAGCATTAAGATACAAAGCAGAAAAAAATTGTTAAATAGTCAGAAGCCTAAAGGTAAGAATATAACATCAGTTTTGGGATCTCCATTTTTGGAAAAAGCCAGTAGTTCTATTTTAGGTATATTCCAAGGGGCCCATTAACTTTATTAATTTTTACCTGAGCCTGACAGTGAGCATGCAGGTGGGCCAAAGGTATTGTCTGGGGAGATGGGGTCAGAGTTGGAAATAGGACTAGAAAGCTGGATGGGGGCAGAGAGTATCTCACCAGAAACAAAAGTCAACTCCAAATGGATCAAAGACCTGGATATTAGACCAGAAACTCTCAAAATACTTAGAGGAAAATATTGGTGGAACTCTTTCCCATCTAAACCTCAAGGGCATCTTTGATGATACAAACTCAATTGCAAGGAAGACTAAATCAAATGCACTGATCATTTTAACTTTAATGAATTTCAGGGCTAGGTGGTGACTCACTCAGTTGAGCACACCTGCTACAATGATTAAGGACCTGGGTTCAAGCCCCTGGTTCACATCTTCAGGGAGTGGAGGGTTCGAGGGGTTCACAAGCAGTGAAGCAGGTGTCTCTCTTTCTTCCTCTCGCCCCTTCTCCCTTTTCTCTTAATTTCTCTCAGTCTCTATCCAATAAATAAAAAAAATATTTTTAATTTAAATAAATTTTAATGTACCTATTTCTTTTCTTTCATTGCTTGTGTTTCAGCTTTCCTGTTTCCTTATCCAAATCCATACAGACTTTCCCCTGTGTCTACTCTTAGGAGTTTTTATTATTTAACCTTTATATTCAGGCATTTGATCCATTTTGAGTTCATTTTAATGTGTGTTAGATACAGCTCTGGATACCCAGCGATCTCGACACAATTTGTTGAAAATACAATTCTTTTTAGTCTTTAAATTTTCATTAGTGGTTTAATAATAATTAACAAGATTGTAAAATGACAGAGGTACAATTCCATACAGTTCCTGCCACCAGAGTTCCATGTCCCATTGGAACTCTGCTTCCATTGGAAGCTTCCCTATGATTTATTTGTCTGGGAGTATGCATCAAAATTCTTTCTCTCTTTCTTTCTTTCTTTCTTTCTTTCTTTCTTTCTTTCTTTCTTTGCCTCCAGGGTTATTGCTAGGGCTTGATGCCTGCACTACAAATTCACTGCTCCTACTGGAGGCCATTTCCCCCCCCAATTTTGTTGCCCTTGTTATTTTTGTTATTGTTGTCATTGCTGCCATTGTTGTTGTTGGATAGGACAGAGAGAAATCAAGAGAGGAGGGTAAGACAGAGAGGGGGAGAGAAAGATGGATACCTGCAGACCTGCTTCACTGCCTGTGAAGCAACTTCCCTGCAGGTGGGGAGCCAGGGCCTCAAACTGGGAGGATTCTTGTGCTGGTCCTTGTGCTTTGCACCATGTGTGCTTAAACTGCCATGCTACCTACCGCCTGGCCTCCTGGACCAAATTTCTTTATGGAATACAGGAGATAGGAGTTTTTGGCTTCTGTAACTGCTTCTCTGCTAGACGTGGACACTGGCAGGTTGATCCATATCCCCAGCCTGTTTCTGTCTTTCCCTAGTGGGGTAGGGCTCTGGGGAGGTGAGACTTCAGGACATGTTGGTAAGGTCGTCACTTCAGGGAAGTCAGGATGGAATCCTAGTAGCATCTGCAAGTTGGTAGCTGAAAGGCAATAAGATATAAAGCAGGGGAAAATTGTTTAATAAACAGGAACCAAATTTCTTTTTATCTTGCAGGTCTCAGCTGAAATGTCTCTTTCTCCAGGAAGCTTCTTCTGAACCTCCTCCCTTCCTCCCCCAAGACTGGCCAAGTTCACCAGATACTCCAGTCTCCATCTTCTTTTCTCTGATACCTACCATGGAAGCAGTTGCAGGTTAAAATAGTTTCCTGGTATTTTAGGACCAAGGACAGCTTCAGGTCCTCAAATATACCTTTGCTGGGATGGAAGGAGAACAAATGGGTCCCAGAGGTTGAAGTCCAACAAACAGATGTGGATTCCACTCAAACATCACTTCCTGTTGTCCTGTGTCCAGTAATGAAGTGGGATGTTTTAAGGGCTGATTGCGCGGGGGGGGTGGGGGGGGTGGAGACCTGGACCCCAGCCTTCAGACACCATGGATCTCGACCACATCAAAACTTTCTTGAGCCTGTGACCTCAACCTCCTTGTGCTCATTTTGCTTTCTCCACTCAGGGGGACTTGAGTGGCTCTCCATGAACATCACGGAGTAGAATTTTTTTTTTTTTCTGTCTACTCCAAGAACAAACACAAGTTGAAACATTTAGGCGGTATGTTAGGGAAAGCATCTGGGGCTTCCCTCAAGTTCTCCGGTATTTGACTCCTTAATAACACTATTTGTTGAGCACTTGCTAAGCACATGACAACTGTCACTATAAACCTGGCATACAATTCACAAATCCCCGAAGCATCTCTGTTCTGTTGGAATGGTTACCTCCCAAAGATGAAAACTCTCTGACTGTCCCTGATCACCTTAGAATCCAGAGCTAATGTCCAGGTTCTAGAGGAGCAAGTATAACCAGCTCTGTGGAGGGGATTCTTCTAGAGCCAGTACCCACTCACGCCAGATAACAGAGCTGAGTATCTTCTTGCACCGTTCATCATAACCCGCGTGTTTGTGATAAAGAGACAGAGGAAGTGGATGTGACATTTATGTTTCCCTTAGTCCTGCAACCATGAGACACTCAGCAAGTCCCAACAAGTAAAGGTAAGGTTTAATTTCATTATCCAGGCTTTTAAAAAAAAAATCTTGACTAAAGGGGAATGACATTCAGAAGTACTTCTAAATCATCAGCAAGAGATTCAATTATGTTTGCTGTCATTTGTGTTAATAGCACTTTGAAGAATGCTAATTTTCAAAAAAATTGGTTATCCAAGTCTGATTTTTAAATGTGTCTCTCTCTAATTGAGCAAGTACATTATTAAGTTCCCTGGAAACTTCAGTGGTGGGAAAACTTCAAGTCCCTGAAGCTTAAGGTCTTCTGTGGGAAATGGTGCCTGGCTGTGCATGATGGAAACTGAAAGTGTGAGGGAGTCCTGATAAATTGTCTCTCCCTGCACGCTAAGCAGGGTAAGTGCCGCAAGTTATTGACAGTGGGTTGTGTAGACTCAGTCAGCAGGCATGGTCCCTGGAGGTTGTGTGAGTTTAAACCTTTGCAGACTTGCCTGGCAGTTGGTGAAGATGGTGAGTATTGTTCCCACACAAAGTCTAATGCCAGGGCAGGAGCACATGGAAGGGACAGGTGAGGCCCGGTGCATTTGCTGGGCTTCTTTGACTGGAGTCCACGGAAGCCACTCCAGCTAGCTCACGTGCAGTCAGGTCTTGGCAGTGAGATGCAAAAGAATCTTGTGGGTACCCAGAGAAAGCAGAACTTCAGAGCCCAAGGAGGGCCAGGAGAGCACTGGGGACACACAGCATGATGGTTGCAAGCTCCTCTAGCTGCTGGCTGTGTGACCTCAAGTGAGTAGCCTCATGTCTCTGTGCCTCAATCTCTCAACAGGGGAGCTAACACAGTATGCACCTTTGTCCCAAGTTTCAGGCAGGCTTACCATTGTACCATTCTTGGTACAGGCTACCTGCTCAATAAATGTCACCCGTTACTATTGCCTCTGTGCTGTATTTTGTCCTGCTTTGCCCTGTTGTAACCACTGCATCAACCTTTTGCTTCCTCATGACTTCAGCCTTTCCCACGTTCCCAGAGTCAACCTGATCATCTCCATGCTGGTGCCTGTAGCCCCCCAGAAATGCTCTTCTCTCAAGTTCAAGTTGCTAAGAGGGAGAGTCTGATTGATTCCATCCCCCAAATCATAGTCTCCTGGTGCCCCTGACTAGAATCTCCCGGGGCCTCACACTTTTTTTAAAAATTTTTATTTACTGGATAGAGACATACTGAAAATCAAGAGGGAAGGGGGTGATAGAGAGGGAGAGAGACTGAAAGACACCTGCAGCACTGATTCACCACTTGCAAAGCTTTCCCCCTGCAGGTGGGGACCGGGGGCTTGAATCTGGGTTCTTGTGCATTGTAACATGTGCACTCAACCAGGTGCACCACCATCAGGCTCCTGGTCTCACACCTTTCTGCTCCCCAGAGTAGGTGTGGGGGCCCATGCAGCAGGGATGTGGGTGGGGAGGTCTCCATGAGGAGGTGGAAGAGAATGGCAGATGTTTGGATTGATCTAGAATCACTGAGATCATTTCCGACTGGAGAGGCTGAGGAGGTTGTGGTGGACTGAGGTGAACTGGGTTATACATGGGCCAGTGCATATCAGTGTGGAGCTGGAAATAGGAAGAGGACAACTATGGTGGTGAGTCATGTGGAAATGGGAAAGAGGGAGGTGTGAGTGTACCTTCCCTCTGGGGCAAGGAAACATGCAATTTGATGAACCCAGGTGAAGGATAGTTGGGTGTTCAGGAACCTATTTGTTGTTCTTCTAGCGTTTGCCCTTCTTCTGTAGCCAGTCAACAGCGTCAGGTTGAGCCTGATGTAAAGTTTCAAGACCTCCTTTGAATCTGGAGAGGTGGCAGTCGTTGACTATGTGGGTCATAGTCTGTCTGGAGCCACAGGGGCAGTTCGGGTGATCTCTGGCTCCCCAGCGATGGAACATAGCGGCGCACCAGCCATGGCCTGTTCGATAGTGATTGAGGAGGGCCCAATCATAACGTGTTAGGTCAAAGCCGGGTTGACGCTTGCAGGGGTCTGTAATGAGGTGTTTGTTCTTTACCTCAGCTGATTGCCAACTCTGTTTCCAAGAGTCTGGAACAGAGAAGTTCAGTGTAGGCGTAGGAGACCAGATTGGATGACGAGACGTCAAGCGTTGGACAGGGTGGACGAAGATATCCGCGTATATTGGCAGGTCCGGTCGAGCGTAGACGTGGGAAATGAACTTAGATGATGCCGCATCCCGGCGAATATCTGGCGGGGCGATGTTGCTAAGAACTGGCAGCCATGGAACCGGGGTGGAATGGATGGTTCCAGAAATTGTCCTCATGCAGGAATATAATTTGGAATTGACCAAGTGGACATGGGGGCTACGGAACCATACTGGGGCACAGTATTCTGCAGTGGAATAGCATAATGCCAGAGATGATGATCGTAGTGTGGAAGCGCTCGCGCCCCATGAGGAGCTGGCCAGTCTTGCAATGATGTTATTCCTTGCGCCCACCTTTGCTGCAGTTTTTATGAGATGTTTGTGAAATGACAGGGTGCGATCGAGAGTAACGCCAAGATAGACTGGCTGGGCTTCATGCCGGATTCTCGTATCATCAAGCTGCAAATTAAGCTCACGCGAGGCCGAGGCATGGTGTAGATGGAAAACAGATGATACCGTTTTTGCAGTGCTAGGGATTAGTTGCCATTTTTTACAGTAATCAGATATCAGAGACATGTCTTTAGTGAGTGTTTCCTCGAGGATGTCGAACTTGGATGCCTGAGTTGCACAGCAGATGTCATCAGCGTAGATGAACTTCCTTGAAGAAGTTTCTGGGAGGTCATTGATGTCAATATTAAATAGCGTAGGAGCCAGAACAGAGCCCTGGGGGAGGCCACTTGAGACAAGTCTCCATCTGCTAGACTTGTCACCCAGATGCACCCGGAATCTTCTGTTTTGGAGAAGAAACGATATAGTGTTGGCCACCCATGGAGTCAGGCATCTTGAGATCTTGACTAGGAGACCACGGTGCCAGACCGTGTCATAGGCTGCTGTGAGATCAACAAAGACAGAACCCGTCTTTAAATTCTTCTGGAATCCATTTTCAATGTAAGTTGAGAGGGCCAGGACTTGTTCGCAGGTAGATCTTCCTGGGCGGAAACCAGCTTGGGCGGGTGATAGGAATTTCTCTGTAAGAGGAGAAATTCGTGGCAGAAGCAGTCTCTCAAGGAGTTTGTAACACATGGAGAGGAGAGAAATTGGTCTATAGCTGGTGGCCAGTGTTGGGTCTTTCTTTGGTTTCAAAACTGCTATTATCTTCGCACGACGCCAAACTTTGGGCATAGACTCAGATTCCAAGATGTGGTACAAGAATGTAGTGAGCCACTTCTTTGCCGAGGGGCCCAAGTTAAGAATGAGTTCTGGGGTGATGTTATCATAGCCAGCAGCCATTCCCAGTTTAACCCACTTCAAAGCGTCTTCCAGTTCAGACAGTGTAAAGGGAGAGAGTTTTGGAGATGGACAAGATAAACGGAAGTGGGATGACCACTCATGGGAAATTTCTCTGGTTTCTCTTCAGATTGCATAAATCTTACCTATTTGTTTAATTTGGGTATCAATTGAACTTTTTCAAAAGGTAATATCTAAATTAAAGCAAATAATAAAGAGAACAATCACAGCTAAGATACTCATCCAATGGGGCATTTTCATCATAAGTATGCTAACATACAAAATAATAAGCACATTGAGGATTTTACAAATGCCAGGTCTGCTTACCTGCTCTGTAAGTCATTTATTTCTCTCTGCGTCTCCATTTCCATTTCTCTACAATGGACTCAAAATATTTACTTCCTAGGCCCTTGAGTGGGAATGGCTTCATTAATCGACTAGTATGCCAGGCAGAGTGGGTAGTCAGCTGGTAGGCACTGGGCTAGCTGTCCTGGTTATGGAAGCAAGCAACCCTTCTGACTAGTTGGACTGTCTTAATTGTTAAATGTGTTTGAATATTGATTTTTTAAAAAAACTGTTCCCTTTTGTTGCCCTAGTTGTGTATTGTCATTGTCATTATTATTGTTGTTGTTATTGCTGGTGTTGTTGGATAGGACAGAGAGAAATCGAGAGAGATGGGGAAGACAGAGAAGGGGAGAGAAAGATAGACACCTGCAGACCTGCTTCACCACCTGTGAAGTGACTCCCATGCAGGTGGGGAGCTGGGGGCTGGAACCGAGATCCTTATGCCGGTCCTGGCGTTTTGCACCATGTGCACTTAACCCACTGCACCACCGCCTGGCTCCCCAATGCTGATTTTTTTTTCGAGATGGTTTATCTGTCTGTTAATGAGAGAAAGTCCCAGCACCACTCTGACCTATGAGCTGCTGGAGGCCCAAGTGGGGACCCACTACCTGTGAGTCCAGTGCTCCTGCCAGTGTGCAGCTTCCCAGGCCCATGTTTTCAATCCTATTTCCAGTGCAGACATGGAGCACGAACCCGGGATCCTGTGCATGTGTGATACCGTTGAACAGACCCTCTGAATTGATTTTTTTATCTGATTTTTATTATACATATTTTAGAATTTGGTCAGGGGGAGCAACCAGAGTGCCATACCACCACCCACGGTGCCCCCATGTCATGTGGGACCCAAGCCCAGGATGCTCTGCAGGGTAACGTGGACCTTACTCTAAGGGGGGTATCTTCTGAGCTTGACGTGTTCTTGACGCTTCAAATATAGTGGGAGGCAAGCCATGGGCACAAGTTTTAGTACAACTCCATCATCATAGTTGCCTTTCGCACCATCCCTGAGCCCCCTCAACCTTTCTACCCCAGGGACATGTAAAGAATGATATTTAGGGGGCCGGATGGTGGCATACCCAGTTGAATGCACATATTACCCTGTGGAAGGGCCCAAGTTCGAGCCCCTGCTCCTTAATCTGCAGAGGCTGGGGTGGGGGTCCCTTCAGAAGCAGTTGTTGTTAAAATTCTTAGGCTCCAGCTGGCCGGGCTAGCTTCACGGGCGGGTAACAGAGACGAGGAGACAACGGCTGGGCAGGGAAACTGTATTTCTTTATTCAGGAACAACGATTCATAAACTAAGACAAACTAATCACCAAACAGAACTCTGCTGTCTCTTTGCAGCGGCGCAAGCACTCTCTCTTACTCTGGAACTCAGGAACCCTCTCTTACTCTCGAACTCTGCAACTCTGTCACTCTGGAACTCTGAAACTCTTCAACTCTGGAACTCTGGCGGGGTTCCTTCAGGGCGGGGCCAAGCAGGCCCGTGAAATTAGCAGGACTGATCCAATTCTCTTGGCGGGGGGGGGAACTAGAACCCAATGTAAAGCATATGACAATTCCCCCTTTTCTTTTTAACTAAATGGCTACAGTATCAAGGGTGTGGGGTGAAGAGAAACATATATCATACAGGCATTTTTATAAAAAGAAACTGGCACAAACATGGAGAAATATGCAAGCAAGTAACAAGAACCAGTGTGTTGCCAAGGGAAGGCCTGAGGGGGCCATATCTGCCTCTGTGGGGAACTAGAACCCAATGTAAAGCATACGACAAGCAGTGAAGCAAGTCTGCAGGTCTCTCTCCCTCTGCCTCTCTATTTCCCCGTCCCCTCTCAATTTCTCTCTGTCCTATCAAGTAAAACAGAAAAGGAGGAATGAGCACTGGGAGCAGTGACTTTGTAGTACTGGCACTAAGCCTCAGAGGTAACCCTGGTCCTGGTGGCAATGAAGAAAAAAGAAAAAAATAAGGAATGATGGGGGTCGGGTGGTAGCACAGCGGGTTAAGTGCACGTGGCGAAAAGTGCAAGGACCGGCTTAAGGATCCTGGTTCGAGCCCCCAGCTCCCTACCTGCAGGGGAGTTGCTTCACAGGCGGTGAAGCAGGTCTGCAGGTGTCTTTCTCTCTCCCTCTCTGTCTTCCACTCCTCTCTCCATTTCTCTCTGTCCTATCCAACAATGAATGACATCAACAACAGTAACCACAACAAAGCCAACAAAAGCAGGGAAAAATGGCCTCCAGGAGCAGTAGATTCATGGTGTAGGCACAGAGCCCCAGCAATAACCCTGGAGGCAAAAAAAAAAATGGTATCTCAGGACTGACTGCTGGATTTGGGATGAGACAGGTGGCTGGGGTGCAGCCCCATCCCTGTGTGAAGCAGATCCCTTCTAGGGCAAAGGAACCTACTCTGACCCAGCCTGAAATATTAGTGGCAGAGTAGGTTCCCTTGCCCTAGAAGGGGTTAACTCTATTTGCAAAATAAACATGGTTACAGGCTGAGAGAGGGAGGGAGTACTGGGATGCGGAGACATTCAGAGTTGGGGGGAATCTTGAATCTGTTTCCTAAGCTGTTTTCTGAGCTGGAGGAAGGAGGTGTTGGGCACCTGGGGGAGAGGGTCCTGTTCTTGGCAGGAACATACCTTGGACCAGAAATGTGTGGACTCCATTTACTCCACAGACAGCTGCTCATCTCAGCACCTCACGTCAGCTTAGAGACTCAGTCATTTGTTCTTATGAATAGCCACAGTGTTGCAGGCTGAGCTCTGGACCCCAGGGACACATCCATGAGCGAGGAAGCTTATGTTTCTAGTAGAGAAAGTTGCCAAAGACGACCACATCCTAGAACCTCCCTTCCCTGGAACCCCACCACACTAGGGAAAGACAGAAATAGGCTGGGGGTATGGATCGACCTTCCAATGCCCATGGCCAGTGGAGAAGCAATTACAGAAACCAGAACTCCCACCTTCTGCAACCATAAAGAATTATTGGTTCATTCCCCCAGGGGTTGTGGAGTGGAAAAGATGACCTAAGGGCTCTGAACTCCAGCTTCATCAGGACCCAGAGAGAGAAGAGGAAAAAAGGAAGCATATTCAGATGTAGTAATAGATGTAGGTGTGACTTGGAAAGGAAGACAGGACCATGGGAAAAAAATGGGCAAATCTATACAAATACAGACAGATAGTTGTAGAAATAAAAACTAGCCCGTATCTGCAACCTTGGGAGAACTGCTGTAGGTTCCTGTGGAGGGAGTGGGGACACAGAGCTCTAGTGGTGGGAAAGGTATGGGATTCTACCCCTGTTATCTTGTGATTTTTGTAAATCAGTATTAAATCACTAACAAAATTAATTTTTTTTAAAAAAGAGAGAAAGCTGCCAATAAGTGAAGGCACATATACTTGCAGTTAGCCACAGATGTGATGAAAACAACAAAACCCAGAACTCTTCAGGGGTTGTGGAGTGATAGAATGGTGGCAGAGAAGAGTTCTGAGAGGAGTTCCCCAAACCAGTATCCTCCATAGTATGTTCTGCAAAGATGTCAAAGGAGAGTGAGTCTTTAGGCAAAGTTGCACAGCAAGTGAGAAGGTCCTGAGGCAGGAATGAGGCTGCACATGTGCAGACTCACCAGGCAGCTGGAGTGGTCTCAGTGGTGTGGGCGAGGGGAAGGCAGTGTAGTCAGGGAAGGAGACGGCGACCAGATCTCTCTCCTGAAGTTTGGAGGCCAGGATGGATTCTGTTGTAAAGGAGAAAGCTCACTTGAATTCTATGTTCAAATAGCATGCCGGCTGCTGGGGCCCCTTCTATCACTCTGGTCTCCAACTGAGCAAGACAGTTCAGTCAGCGAGTGTTCACATAAAAGTGGCATCAGCCCCACTTTGAGTCATTACTGCTGCACCTCCTCTCTCCCCCCATTCTCCCTGGGAACCTGTTTGCTATCAGCACTGCCACCAGTTAGTATCTGAATATTTCCTGGAAGGTGTCTGTTCTTCTCTTCTCTCTCCTCCTGGGAATTCCTGGCGTGACTACTTAGCCCAAACCCTACCCAACAGAAAATAAAAAATGCCAATAGCATGTATGCCCATCACCGGGGGAGAGGCTCAGCAGCTTCCTTTACTGGTGTCCTCACCACCGAGTTATCGCTGGGACTTGGTGTCTGCACTACAAATCCACTTCTCCTGGCAGCTATTTTTTCCTCTTTTTCCCTCTTTCTATTTATTTTATTTTATTTTATTTTATTTTATTTTATTTTATTTTTAACCAGAGCACTGTTCAGCTCTGGCTTATGATAGTACGGGGGATTGAACCTGGAACTTCAGAGCCTCAGGCATGAGAGTCTGTTTGCATATAATCATTATGCTATCTACCCCCTGCACTTTTTCCCTCTTTCTATTTCTCCATGACAAAACAAAGAAAAATTGAGAGGAGAGGGGAGATAGAGAGGGTGAGAGAAAGACAGATACCTGAGGACCTGCTTCACCTCTCATGAAGCATTCCCCCTGCAGGTGGGGAGCTGGGGCTAGAACCCAGGTCCTTGCACACAGTGATATGTGTGCTTATCCGGGTACAGCACCAGCCGGCCCCTACCATCACTCATTGAAACTGTTGTAGGGGAGAAGGGACTGTTGACATTACACAATAAAGATGGCAGCGATGAGAACATATATCGTGCAGCAGGCTCTTTGTTCATGACTTACATCTTATACGCCATTAACTCTTCTCGACACGGAGAGATCAAGTCTTTTTTTTTTTTTAGTTTATAGACAAAGAAATGAAGGCTTAAGCCTCTTGCCAAGAGAAGAATAATAGACGGTTCAGCAAGAGCGAAAATGCAGGTCTGTCTGAACACAGAGCCCGTGTTTTGAACTGACACCATCTGCCTCCCATTTGGAGTCTAATTGTGCTGCACTGCAAAGTGAAAAGGGCTGGCGATTAAATAAGTGCTGCCTCCAGCACCCCTCTTTCCATACCAAAAGGGCATGCAGCTAAATATTAAAAGTTGTTATCTCAAAGAGGTTAATTATGAGAGGGAGGAAAGGAGGGGAGGGAGTTTATAATTCTTGTAATTAGAGTTAAACCATGCCATAAAAGGTCTCCCTGTGTCTCCCCCCTCCTCCCCAATTCAGCCCCTCTCTGCTTCCCTACTGTGGTCTCCAGACCAGCTCTGGGGGAATCTCTGTGAATATAAAGCGAGCATGGCCTCTTCGCCTTGGCCTCTCGGCTTTGCCATTTCAGCACAATTCTGTAGATTGCTTCACATTTTGCTTGCATTCTAGATGCTGAGTTAGTTGCAAATTTTTCAACTCTCAAAACAAGTATGCGGCTGCATAGCTAGAGGCTTAAAGGAGACTTTTTTTTCCCCTTTGTTTTGCTGGAGACCCAGATTCTTAACCTTTCTTGACACTTAGAGACACTAAGGCCTCTGCTCTTGAGCTCTGGACCAGGGCACCACTGGTGATAAGGGAAGGATTTGTTCTGCTGGGAGGAACTGGATCTGAGGAATAACTGGAAGGTGACCGAGTCTTGGGTGACGCCATCCAAACCTGAAGCCAAGCGTGTGTCCCCAGGCACCATCTTGGGGGACAGGGATCAATCAGTGTGTGCTCTGTGCTTGGAGAAGATTTCAGTTTGAGTTGATGTTATCGGTAAGACCAGCTCTGAGGCTCACTGCACTGAACGCCAAGCCTGACTGCAGCAGGGTTTCACAGAGGGAAAGTTCTTTGATTTCTCAGGGGAATCCTCCTCGGGAGAAAGGCCTGCTACATGTTCTGAAATGGTCTTCCCCCAAAGAGAAGGAGAGAAAGGGAAACAGGTGTCCTTGAGACTTGCTGAGCAGGGCTCAGAGATCCTCCAGTTTTTTGGGTTCCCCCCGCCTGGCAAGGTTATCACTGGGGTTTGGTGCCTGCACAACAAATTCACTGCTCCCAGTGATAATTTCCCCCCTCCTTTTATTGACAGGACAGAGAGAAATTGAGAAGGAAAGGGACATAGAGAGGGAGAGAGTGGGAGCTGGGCAGTGTTGCACCTAGTTAAGCACACATAGTACTGAGTGCAAGGACCCATGCAAGGATCCAGGTTCAAGCCTCCAGCTCCCCACCTTTGGGGGAGGGGTGCTTTACAAGCAGGGAAGCAGATCTACAAGTGTCTATCTTTTTCCCTCTCTATCTCTCCCTCTTCTCTCAATTTCTCTCTGTTCTATCCAATAAAGTGGAAAAAATGGTTGCCAGAAGCTATGGATTCATAGTGCCAGCGCTGAACCCCAGAAGTAACCCTGGAGGCAAAGGAAAGAAAGAGAGAAAGAAGAGAAAAGAAAAGAAAAGAAGAGAAAAGAAAAGAAGAGAAAATAAAAGAGAAGAAAAGAAAAGAAAAGGACTACCTTCAGTCTTGCCTCACTGCTCATGAAGTGACCCACCTTCAGGTGGTAACTGGCAGCTTAAACCTGGGTCTCTGTGCACGGTAGCACATGCTTTCAACTGAGGATACCACTGCTTGGGCCCAGGGAAGCCTCTTGATCTGACAACAGTGTGCAGGTATAAGAAATAGCCCCCAGGGTTGGAAAATAGCTCACTTGGATAGCATACCTGCTTTGCCACTTGTGTGGCCTAGGCTCAAGCCTGACCCTCAGCTCATTGGAAGTGGCAGTGCTGTGATATCTTCTCCTCTACCCCAATTGCTGTGTTGTCTGCCTCCTGGGCTCCACAAAGTCTGATTTTTTTCTCTTTATTTATTCTCAGGTATCTTTTTTATTTTTACTTTATTTTTATTTCTTTTTTTGCCTCTACGGTTATTGCTGGGGCTCGGTGCCTGCACTATGAATCCACTGCTCCTGAAGGCTGTTTTTTTCCCCCTTTCATTGCCCTTGTTGTTTATCATCGTTGTTGTTATTGCTGGATAGGACAGAGAAATGGAGAGAGGAGGGGAAGACAGAGAGAGGGAGAGAAAGAGACACACCTACAGACCTGCTTCACCACTCGCAAAGCCCCCCCCCCCCCCGCAGGTGGGGAGCTGGGTTCTCGAACCGGGATCCTTAGGCCAGTCCTTGCGTTTGCTGCCATGTGCACTTAACCTGCTGCGCTACCGCCCGACCTCCTACAAAGTCTTATTTTTAAATGACATCACCAAGCAAAGGCAACGAGAGCCTAGAGTGGAGGATATCTTTATCCCCCCACACTCTGTTCTTCCTGTCTACATGTTGGCTGTAACAGGCATGGTGTTGGGTGTTGGGGACATGAAGGGGAACAAAGGCCTTTAGCTTCCTGGGACTGTGGTCAAGCAGATCAAAGGACAATGAGCAGAAAAGAGTAAGTGGGCAGATGGCAGCAACTGGAAGAGTCTTGCTGAGAGTCATAAAAAAAGGAGAGTAAAGGAACGCAGAGAGTAAGGAATGCAGAAGGCCAGGGAGTGGCCCTTGAAGGGGCTGAGGCCTTTGTGTTTCCAAGAGGCAGCAGTGATGTCCATTGGAAATTGGTGTTCAATGAGGACTGGAGGAAGGGTAGGAGCATTTTAAGATGTGCTTTCTCCTCCATAATACTGCAGGGGTGGGGTGGGATGGGGAATGACCAGCAAGGGAGTCCAATGAGACTTCTGTGAAGTAAGGAGGTTTGACAACACCCCCAACTTGGTTGGGACTATGACATTAGATCTTTGAACAGGAGTGTTCCAACCTTCTGTCTCTAACTGACCACAGAGGGAGATGCCCACCCACTCAGTTCTCATTCAGTGCTGAGTTGAACTCCAAGAATCTTTTTTTTTTTAAAGTTTATTAGTGATTTAATACTGATTTATAAAATTACAAGACAACAGGGGAACAACTCTGCACTGTTTCCATCACCAGAGTTCCATATCCCCAGTCCCTCCACTGTAAGCTACAACTATTTTCCTAAGGTTTCAGATATGGGCTAACTATTCTTTCTACAACTATCTGTCTATACTTGTATATATTTGTCCATTTTTATTGTTGTTTTAGTTATTGTTGTTGTTATTGATGTCGTTGTTGTTGGATAGGACAGAGAGAAATGGAGAGAGGAGGGGAAGACAGAGAGGGGAAGAGAAAGAAACCTACAGACCTGCTTCACCGCCTGTGAAGCGACTCTCCTGTAGGTGGGGAGCCGGGGGCTCGAACCCGGATCCTTACACCGGTCCTTGTGCTTTGCGATACGTGTGCTTAACCCACTGCTCTACCGTCCAACTCCCCCATTTTTTCCTATGACCCCATCTTCTCTTCCTTTCCAAGTCACACCTATTACTACATCCAAATGCCCTTCCTTTTTCCTCTCCGTGTCCCAATGGAGCTGGAGTTCAGAGCCCTCTGGTTATCTTCCTCCTATCACTTCTCCCCAGCTGGGAGTATGGACCAAAATTATTTTGGAACCCTCAAGAATTATTTTGCAGTTGCCTTCACTGCATCTCCTTACCACTCTGTGCTCTCTTGAAAGCAGCTACTTATTGACCCTTTTATTTAAAAATAAAAACAGAGATGAGCCCAGTCAGACACAGGGTGGTACTGGCAGTGCAGCCCAAGCACATTCTAGCCAGGCAGCACTGAGACGCTGAGATGGAAATCTCCTGCCTGCCTAGCTAACGGGCCTCCATTAGGAAGCCAAGTCCTGGGCTCTGCTCATTAATCAGAGCCTCCTGATAAAGTCTGCTGCGGCCAGAGTGGCAGTGTGTCCCTTCTTTCCTGTAAAAGATATGAAGCGGTATCATTGCCTTTATCGATCTCTGCTGCTATTACTATCAGTAGGTACTGGGTCCAAGTCCCTGCCTCTAGCTCTCCTTCAGTACCTTGTCCTGGAGCCTTATCCTCAGACGTAGTGCCCAGGAGTGAGGATATAAGGAGATTTGAATCTCAGCTTGTTCTTTTTTTTTTTTTTTTAACTGATTTAATAATGGTTGACAAGACCATAGAAAAAGAAGGGGTGCAATTACACACAGTTCCCACTACCAGAATTCTGTATCCCATCCCCTCCATTGGAAGATTCCCTATTCTTTATCCCTCTGGGAACATGGACCAAAGATCTTTATGGGGCGCAGAAGGTGGGAGGTCTGGTTTCTATAATTGCTTCTCCACTGTACATGGGTTTTAGCAGGTTAGTCCATATTCCCAGCCTGTTTCTGTCTTTTCCTAGTTGGGTAGGGCTCTAGAGAGCTGGGGTTCCAGGACTCATTGGTGAGGTCGTTGGCCTAGGGAAGTCAGGTTAAGCAGAACAAATTGTTTAATAATCAGAAACCTAAAGGTAAGAATATAGCAGATGAGTTTTGGGGTCTCCATTTTGGAAAAAGGTAGGAAGTCTATTTTAGGTATATTAAAAGGGGCCCGTGACTTTACTAATTTTTGCCTAAGCTTGACAGCTAACATGCAGGTGGGCGAAAGGTATTGTCTGGGGAAATGGTGTCAGAATTGGAAATGGGATTAGAGCCTGGCTGAGTGCTCATGTTACAATGCACAAGGACCCAGGGTAAGCCCCTGGTCCCCACCAGCAGGGGAAATCTTCACGAGTGGTGAAGCAAGGCTGCAGATGTCTTTCTCTCTCTCCTTCTCAATTTCTCTCTGTCTCTATCCAATAATAAATAAAGATGTCCAACCCAGGTGTCCAACAACAGATGAGTGGCTGAGCAAGTTGTGGTACATATACACAATGGAATACTACTCAGCTGTAAAAAATGCTCCAAGTCTCTGATTGTCAGAGAAATGCAAATAAAGACAACAATGAGATATCACTTCACTCCTGTGAGAATGTCATACATCAGAAAAGGTAACAGCAGCAAATGCTGGACAGGGTGTGGGGTCAAATGAACCCTCCTGCACTGCTGGTGGGAATGTAAATTGGTCCAACCTCTGTGGAGAACAGTCTGGAGAACTCTCAGAAGGCTAGAAATGGACCTACCCTATGACCCTGCAATTCCTCTCCTGGGGATATTTCCTAAGGAACCCAACACATCCATCCAAAAAGATCTGTGTACACATATGTTCTTGGCAGCACAATTTGTAATAGCCAAAACCTGGAAGCAACCCAGGTGTCCAACAACAGATAAGTGGCTGAGCAAGTTGTGGTCTATATACACAATGGAATACTACTCAGCTGTAAAAAATGGTGACTTCACTGTTTTCAGCCGATCTTGGATGGACCTTGAAAAAATCATGTTGAGTGAAATAAGTCAGAAACAGAAGGATGAATATGGGATGATCTCACTCTCAGGCCGAAGTTGAAAAACAAGATTAGAAAAGAAAACACAAGTCGAACCTGAAATGGAATTGGCGTATAGCACCAAAGTAAAAGACTCTGGGGTGGGTGGGTGGGTGGGTGGGGAGAATACAGGTCCATGAAAGATGATGAATGGCATAGTGGGGGTTGTATTGTTAAATGGGAATCTGGGGAATGTTATGCATGTACAAACTATTGTATTTACTGTTGAATGTAAAGCATTAATTCCCCAATAAAGAAATAAATTATTTAAAAAAATAAATAAACAGTAAAAAAATAAATAAATAAAGATTTTAAAATGTTTTTAAAAAGAAGTAGGACTAGAAAACTGGATCAGGGATCTATTCTCTCAAATGTGGGAAAAGTATATATAAGTACCATTAGCTGTAAACCCCATAGATCTGACCTGGGGCCCATATTTAACACAGGAGCCAGTGTAATCTCTGCGTCCCTGTAGGTCTGAACTCACATTCTGTGGTCACAGCTAGGAACAGTCTAGGTTGCACTCATTTTTTTTTTTTTTTCATCTGAAGCTTTGTGAACTTGGCCAAGACACATCCTCTCCTTCT
Organism: Erinaceus europaeus; assembly: GCF_950295315.1. Lineage (NCBI taxonomy): Eukaryota > Metazoa > Chordata > Mammalia > Eulipotyphla > Erinaceidae > Erinaceus > Erinaceus europaeus. The sequence continues at coordinate 7,615,031 of NC_080167.1, read as the reverse complement.
CTGCCTCAATTACCCTGGTATAAATTAAAGATAATCATACCTCCTTGGAGAGTTGAGAGGATTCAATGCCATGGTGAGGTGGGGGCATTTTATAAGTGGTTCTGAAAAATGCAGTTCATAGGGATAGTTGATAGTTTGTCGGCCTCTCTAGAAATTCTCCTGTGGCCTGTTAGGAAAGGCTTATTTCTGGGTGGTTTTGTGTAAAGAGTTCCTTAGGATGTTCTTGGAGAAATATCTCTTTGCATTTATGCTTTGCTGCATTTATGCTTTCCCCCTCCTGGAGTGGGCTGTGTTTTGGCAGCCTAGACTCTGTCTTTGCCGCCAGACCATGTCTGGTTCCCCATCTCTTTAATGCTCATCTCAAATATTCCAGGTTTGAAGGCACTTTGCTTTTTTCTGGCTGCCCATATTGTTTTATCTGTCCTGTATCACATCAGACAGTCTTTCCTTCCTTTTTTCTATTATAGAGTCAAGGCTAAATTTTGTAGCCCGTGTAGCCCCTTCTACAACTGAGAAAGTGACACAGATATCCGGGATGGGAATTCTTTATTACATATCATTTTTATGGAGATGCAGGTAACATATGCTATCATAAGAAAAGGTAGCATATTTTTAAAATTTTATTTATACAAAGGAGACATGGACAAAAAAAAGACATAGGATAAGAAGGGTACAACTCCACACAATTCCCACCACCAGAGCTCTGTATAACCCACCCCCCCCCTGATAGCTTTCCTATTCTTTGTCCCTCTGGGAGTATGGACCCAAGGTCATTGTGGGATGCAGAAGGTGGAGGGTCTGGCTTCCGTAATTGCTTCCCCGCTGAACCTGGGCATTGGCAGGTCGTTCCATACTCCCAGTCTGTCTCTCTGTTTCCCTAGTGGGGCAGGGTTCTGGGGAAGCAGGGCTCCAGGACACATTGGTGGAGTCATCTGTCCAGGGAAGTCTGGTTGGCATCTTGATAGAATATGGAACCTGGTGGCTGCCAAAAGGTAGCATATTTTATAGATTCCTTCAGTCAACCACTTACCTATATTTTGAGCACTTGTGTGCCAGGCATTGTGCTAACTTCTAGGGGTGCAGCAGGGAGAAAGACTGAACCAGAGTAGGAATCTATTTGTCCATCCACAGGCTGAGAAATCCTTGACTCCTAGTCCCAGAGGAATCCAGTCACCAGTGAGTAGAATGTCATCAAGGCTTTAAAAATACATGGACTAGAGCAGAGATCACTCTTCATGTTAGGAAGGCACAATCCAGCTTGTACTTTGCTGTTGGGCAAACACTTTCTCCTTGTCATTTAGTCTAATCTCCTTGTGAATGTCCATTGCTTAGCAGCCAAATCATCACCCACTCCCCCAGGTTTGTGCTTTTGTCACATTGACACCAGCTGTACTCACATTCTGGGGGTTAGCCATTTCTTCATCTCTACTAGTTCATTTCCTGTGCATCTGAATGCTGAAGCACTATGGATACCTCAGTGATTTCACAATGTATCGACTTGCATTCATTCATTTAATACACATTTATTTTGCACCTATCCATGCACCAGGCACTGCACAGATGTAAGCCCCATCCCTATAGGTGCTCAACAAATGTTGGTGGAATTGGTATCACCCTGGACTATAAGAGTTTTATTTTCCAGACATGGGGTCTGTGAATGTTGATCCCATCGTTTCTGTCATCCAAGTCGATGACTGCAGTGCAATGACTGACTTTGACGCAGGGCCATCAAGGACATTAGAGCTCTATTATCTCCAGTGCACCAGGACCAAAACACTGATGTGCCTACATGGGAAAAAGAAAATGCAGAATTTTTACATTTGCAATAAAACTCCCATCAATCACACCACCAACACTAGAAACAACTGAGCTCATATCTAAGCGGGGAGATTGCACTTCTGCTGACTTTCTGTCAATTGAAAATGCTTGTGCTTGACAAATCACCGGCTGATACCAGCACTGAAAGACAAGCGAGAAAGAGTGGAACAAAGACACAGAAACATCCCATCAACTTGCCCAAAGTGAGCCAATTAATGGAAGCCTAGATTGGATACCAGACATACATTGGACTTACAGCCGTACTTGACTCAATTTAGAATGTTTTCTTTTTCTTTTCTCTTCTTTTTTCTTTCTTTCTTTTTTTTTTTTTTTTTTGCCTCCATGGTTATTGCTATGACTCAGTGTCTGCACTACAAATCCGCTGCGCCTAGAGGCTATTTTTTCCCTTTTTGTTGCCCTTGTTGTTTATCATTTCTATTATTGTTGTTTTTATTGCTGTCACTGTTGTTGGATAGGACAGAGAGAAATGGAAAGAGGAAGGGAAGACAGAGAGATGGAGAGAAAGACAGACACCTGCAGACCTGCTTCGCCCCTTGTGAAGCAACCCCCCCCTGTAGGTGGGGAGCCAGGGGCTTGATCTTTTTATTTTTATAAAGAAATAGGAGAGAGAGAAGGAGGGAGAAAGGGAGGGAAGGAGGGAGAAAGGGAGAGAAGGAGGGGGGAGGGGGAGAGGGAGGGGGAGAACGAGAGGGAGAAGGAGAGGGAGAGGGAGAGAGACAGAGAGAGAACCAAAGCTTCCTTCAGTGTGATAGGAGCTGGGCTCGAACCTGCATCATTCACATGGCAAAGCAGTGCCCTACCCATGAGCTATTTCACTGACCCTAGAACATTTCCTACACAATGAATACAAGACCAGAATGAATCAGTGGCATAGGTATTGTATTCCTGTATCATTTATGGTAATTATCATTATCACAGAAAATATTCCTGTAGATTCTGGAAAGACTGTATCTCTGTATCTCTGTATCTCTTTCTGTCATTTTTTTAAAATCAGAGCACTGCTCAGCTCTGGTTTATGGTAGAAAAGGGAATTTAACCTGGAACTTTGGAGTCCTAGGCATGAAAGCCTTTTGTGTAACCATCATGCTGTTTCCCCTGCCCTCATCTATCCCCTCTTATAATTCCCCTTATATTCCTTATCATCGCTCTACAAGAGAGGTGCTAGTCTATCCCCATATTATAGGTAAAGAAACTGAGACCAAATAAGGTTAAGTAATGTTCTCAAGTAAGTGACAGAGCTGGGATTTGAACTCAGTTCTGTTCTTCTATGCCTTGGGGGAAGTGAACTGTCTTTTGGATCACATGCTTAAATATATTTCAAGCTTCTTTGTTTCAGCTGATTTTAATGTTTTGTTTTTTTTTATTATTTACCCATTTATTGGATATAGACAAAGAGAAACATAGCTGGAAGAGGGAGCTAGAGAGAACGAGAGACACCTCTAGTACTACGTCCCTGGTCATGAAGCTGCCCACTACAAGTGGGGGCTGAGGGCTTGAAGCTCAAGAGTCCTTGTGCATGGTAGCATGTGCCCTCAACCAAGTGCGCCACTACCCTGCCCCTCAGCTGATTGGTAGTGAGACAAATGCTGGAGATCTTTATAGGAACCAAACTAGGGATCAGAGAAAGATTGAGAGAAACAATTTTCCCACCTTCGTCCATTGAATCCTTTGCCCAAACACACATTCTTTGTCTTCTCAATTCAAGTCAACCCTTCCACTGTATGGCAATAGACTCAGGAAAGGGGCAGTATGTGTGAATGTTGTAAGCATCAACTGAACAAATATGTTCCTACTTTTAGTTTTGTTCCCTGATAACTGAAATCTCAAACCAAACACGTACTACACTTTCTCTGAAAAACAGAAGTTAGTGCAGTAAGTTCTACTGAGGTGACAGTCAAGAAGCCCTATGCATGATGCTCAGGTGGTTTGGGAGGGCAAGGGATTATCTCTCCATTGGCCTCAGAGTGACCAAATGCATTGACATTTCAGAAGAACTGGCTTCAAGAAGAAATTCCTCTAAATCCTCAAGGAAAGATTTTCATATAAAGCAAGGAGTTTACCAGATACTAGCCTCCCACCCCAACCCAAACCAATAACATTTCTTTCCATTTGGGGTAATAGTGAAATTAATTTCTAAGCATTGGAGCAGATAACACAGGCTATGAAGGTGTGGTGATCAGTCACAGTGCATATGGATTTTCCATCAGTTTTATTGCCTAATAGAGTACATCAAAGATTAGTGACTTCAAACAATACACCTTTATTATTGCTTACTAGTCTGAATCCTACTGATGTAGGAAAAGATGAGATCATCTCAGTTGTGTCTACCCATAAACCTGTAGTGAGATGCGGGTTGGTTGGCTGGACGTTGCTGATCTAGGTTGACCTCATTCACATGTCTAGAAGTTAGTTGACTGTTAGATGGGATGATTAAGCCAACCTATACAATAACTCAAGTTTGTTTAGAAGTAGAGAAAGAATAGAGGTGTGTTAGGTCTCTTGAGCCTAACCTTGGAGCTGTCACACATTCACTTCTGGTGTATTCTGTTAATCAAAGCAAGCCAGGAGACCAACTCTTACCAAGGCTCAGAAAGAGTTCCTGTCTCTTAATGAGAGGAGATGCATAGTCACATTGTAAGGGATGTGGATACAGGGAAGGATGAAAGATGTGAATGATTCTACCATAGACTATAGACATTAAGAAAACAAAATGGTTTCTTGAGAGGCATAAAAGCTACAAATTGAGTTTCATAACCTACATAGCTGGTCTCATGGATATTAACAGCTCTATCACTTCTGAAAGTGACAAAGAGGTTCTTTTTCTACCTCTGGGAAGGCAGAACAGGAAGATTGAGGATCCCTCTCCATTCTTATCCTACTGCCCTGATAATATCTGTGCCCCTAACACAGATCCCTTTAATCCTTGATTGGTTCTGTTTGTGTTTGATAGAGCTAGTGGGATTAAGTCAACCAGATAGGAGGAAGATGCCAGGATGTGGATGAGGTAGCAGAGGGACAGGACCAGACTCTTTTTTTGTTTCCTGGATCCACCAGCTGCTCACCCCAGATGGATGCATCAGGGTCTTTCCACAGAGCTCAGCTTGGGCCTGCCACCGCCAGGCAGGTATTTAATGTGGGGGAAGAATTTTAATCACGTTTGTTTTCCCATGCTTTATCCCAAAGACAAATCATTTTTAATGGGAGGCTAGGGGATTGGGGGGGGTGTAGCAAATCTTGTCTGATGGTTTTATCACTAGTCTCAGATCTCTGGTCTCAGGGCTGAACTTGCCACCAACTGCAAATCATCCTGAGTGAGTGAGTTTCACGGGAAACAGGAAGAGGAGCCAACCTATGTTTCTCCTGGAAGTCCAGGTGGGATCCTATTTACCCTTCACCCTCCCATGATTGGGTGATGTCTACTATGCTCCAAGTGTTTCGACATTTTAGTCCTCTACATAGAAAGTATGGGTTCCTGTGGGGGCCCACAAAGGGGTCTGTTGTGTTGTTCCTGATGGAAATGACCAGTAAAAATGGAGAGAGGGATTTATTCAAGTCCTGGCTGAGGAAGGCTTGAACCCAGTTCTTTTCTTTGTGAATCTCATGGCAGCACCATGCTGGTTTTCTTCGCATACCACAAAACTATTTTCTGATAGTTATTTCCAAGAGATGAGAAACTTTATTTTTAAAATTTATTTATGAAAATGAAAAATATCGACAAGACCCTAGGATAAAATGGGTACAACTCCACACAACTCCCACCACCAGAACTCTGTATCCCATCCCCTCCCTTGAAAACTTTCCTATTCTTTGTCTCTCTGGGAGCATGGACCCAGGGTCATTATGGGGTGCAGAAGGTGGAAGTTTTGGCTTCTGTAATTGCTTCTCCACTTCTTCTAGCGTTTGCCCTTCTTCCGTAGCCAGTCAACAGCGTCGGGTTGAGCCTGATGTAAAGTTTCAAGACCTCCTTTGAATCTGGAGAGGTGGCAGTCGTTGACTATGTGGGTCATAGTCTGTCTGGAGCCGCAGGGGCAGTTCGGGTCGTCTCTGGCTCCCCAACGATGGAACATAGCGGCGCACCGGCCATGGCCTGTTCGATAGTGATTGAGCAGGGCCCAATCATAACGTGCCAGGTCAAAGCCGGGTGGACGCTTGCAGGGGTCTGTGATGAGGTGTTTGTTCTTGACCTCAGCTGACTGCCAACTCTGTTTCCAAGAGTCTGGAACAGAGAAGTTCAGTGTACATGGGCACTGGCAGGTCCATCCATACTCCCAGCCTGTTGATGAACAACTTCCAAGAACAAATGATTTTAGAAATCATTATATAAAAGCATAAAAATAAAAGCTAGTGTGATCCATAAAAATAAAACAGTTGAAGCCCCCATTTCCCATTTGCAGATGCAAACTTCATGAGTAGTGAAATAGCACTGCAGGTATCTCTCTCTCTGTGTCTATCTCCCCCTTCTCTCCCAGCTTCTCGGTCTCCATTAAAACTAAGGAAAGAAGGGGGGGGGGATGGCTGCCAGGAGCAGTAGATTCATTGTGCAGGCACTGAGCCCTAGCAATAACCTTGCTGGTGATTTAAAAATTACATTAAATCAAATAAAAAATAAGGAATGAAAGGACATCACCTTAGATCCTAAACATATTTGAGACCAAAAAGCAGCAGTTTGAATGTTATGCCAATACATCAGACAATTCAGATCAAATGGGAAAATAAAAGCCCTTCAAAGACATAATATTCTAAACACCATACAAAAAAGAAATAGATAATTTGATTAATTAATTAATTAATTAATTTTGCCCCCAGGTTTATCACTGGGGCTCAGTGCCTGCACCACGAATTCACTGCTCCTGGAGGCCATTTCCCCCATTTTGTTGTCCTTGTTGTTACCCTTGATGTGGTCATTATTATTGTTGTTGTCGTTGCTGTTGTTGTTATTGGATAGGACAGAGAGAAATCGAGAGAGGAGGGGAGACAGTGGTGGGAGAGAAAGACAGACACCTGCAGACCTGCTTCACCACTTATGAAGTGACCCCCCTGCAGTTGGGGAGCCGGGGGCTTGAACCAGGATCCTTATGCCAGTCCTTGCGCTTTGTGCCATGTACGCTTAACCCACTGCACTACTGCTTGATCTCCAATTTGAGTAATTTTAAGGGATGGAATTTATAGCTTAAAACTTCCACAAAGTTATTTCCCTGAATAATTGTTTCACTGATAACTTCTATCAAACATTTAATAAATAATACCAATCCTGTATAATTACTCTTAAAATTCTTATCTGAAAGAACAGCTCTGAGCTCTGAGTGACTTGAAAGCTGAGTGAAGGGGAGAGGAGGGAAGCGTATCCTGGGCAGAAGGAGCAAGATGGTGTGTAAAGACCAGGAGGCCAGCACAGATGTTGTCTGCATGGTAATTCTTGACACTATCTCCAACATTTTAAAGCAATCCCAAGGCCTTTAACCCTGGGGTGGGGGGAAGAGGGACTAGGCATAGACGAGGATGGGCAAAGGCACAGATGCATTTGGAAGGGCAAGTTGTGGTTGGTAGAGTGCATGTTGGATGGTCTGTCTCCTTGGATGCTGGGAGAGGCTGGAGAGGTGACAGGGACAGAGAGGGCTGTAAGAGTGGACACACGTGAGAGCCAGTTTAGCATGAAGGGCAACTGCCAACCCTCAGCCCTAGAAGGCACATCCACTTTCCCCTCCACTGTCACCAGCTACTCCATGTGGCTCTGGTGTTGCTCTGGCCCAGGGGAATAGCCACCTCACTGGAGTCTACTTATCCTTCCTTACTCTATCCTTCTCTGCCTCCATCCCTTTCCTTTCCTTCCCTTCCTTCCTTCCTCCCTTCCTCCTTTCCTCCTCCCCCTCCCTCCCTCCCTCCCTCCCTCCCTTCCTTCCTTCCTTTCTTCTCTCTTCCTTTCTTTATTCCCTTCTTTTATTTGATAAGACAGATAGAAATTTAGAGGAAACAGGGAAATAAAGAGGGGAAGAGAAAGACACCTGCAGCCCTGCTTCACCACTTAGGAAGCTTCCCCCAGCAGGAGGGGACCTGGGGCTTGAACCTGGATCCTTGCACATGGTAATGTGTGTGTTCAACCAGGGGCACCACCACCTGGCCTCTGCCCACCCATTCTTGCTTCCTCTTTTTCCTTCTCTAAGCATCAGTCCTTCAACTAGATTGCCCTGCTCAAAACCTTCTGACAGCTTTTCCACCGCACTTCGGAAAAAAAAAAAAAAAAAAAAAAGAAATCTATGACACTTAGCCCACAGGCTCTCACAGCTTTGAGTGGTTTTTCTTCCTGACTCCCCAGGCTCATCCTGAGCCTCTGTCTCTGCTTGAGACATTCAGCCTTGTGCTATCTCCTTCCTTACATGCACCAGCCTGGACGGTACTTCCCATCCTTTGTGGTTAAGACCTCCTGTTGCTGTAGCTCTGCTATCCCACTAAGTTAACCCCCAGTGACATACTTTTGAGACCTCAGCTCAACCATCACTGCTTCCAGGACACCCTTCCTGACCTCTCATTGCAGTCAGAGAATTCTAAACTTCTTAGTGCGACTGAGTAAAGGAGGGGTGATTTTGCATTTAGCTGACTAGTTCTTTGACTGGCATCCTTCCTGATCTTTAGTGCAAGCTGCATGACAGTGAAAATGGTGTATGTCTTTCTCTTTGCCTTTTGGTTTCAAGACTCAACACAGAGAAGACTGGACATACAGTCACACTCAATAAAACTTTATGAGTGAGTGAATGAATGATTGAATGAGTAAATACATGGGTATCAATTCTACTGGAAAAACTGTCACACCTATAGCAAACTCCTTTAAAATAGTTTGGTCAATCCAGCTCCCCCCTTTTTTTCTTTTCTATTTTATTTGGTAGAACAGAGATAAATTGAGAGGGGAGGAGGGAGACACCTGCAGATCTCTTCACTACTCATGAAGCGTCCCCCTTACAGATACTCACCTAGGTCCTTGTGCATGGTAACGTGTGTGATCAACTAGTGCGCCACCCAGCCCCCTTCAACCTAGTTTCACCTGAGCAGAAGCAAACCTTCCCTCCTGAGTGTGGCCACATGATAATTTTTAGTGTCTCATACAAATCCTAAACTGGCTGGGGTGGCAGTGTACCCAGCCTCCCCGTAAACACACAGTTTAGACAAGAGACAGCAGACGCACTCGGGCCCACAAGCAGGAGGTGAAGCAGCTCTCATCGCTTCTGAGCGTGTGTTTATTGATGACGCAGATTAAACTTTAATCATATTGCACAGTTTCAATTTCCAATTGAAATGGAAAGTCGGAGCCATGCGCGGGTTTTTATTACCTTCCACTTATGCTGCTGATGGAAGCGAGCGGAGGGGAGCCGTCTTCCGGGGCCTCTGGTGGGGCGGCAGGGCTATAAATCACTTTAATACCAAGACATGGAGGATGTGACGGGGAGCAGGGGGAGGTGAGGAGGGCTGGGGGGCTCCAACGTGGAGAGAGACTGCAGATGACTGTCAGCTGATTGGCATGTGCCACCAGCAGATGCGCACGCACACGCACACACACACACACACACACACACACACACACACACACACACACGTGGTGTTGGGAAATTGGCTGAGGGCCTAGTGAAAAACTAGTTGAGTGGCCTCCATGGTTCAATTTTCTAGCAGAGAGAGAAAGGAAAAAGAAGGAGGAGGAAAGATGGAGAGGAAGAAGAAGAGGGAGGGGGAGAAGATGATGAGGAAGAGGAGGAAGAGAAGGAGAGGAAGAGGAAGGCAGAGGAAGAGGAGGGGGAGAGGAAGAGGAAGGGAGAGGAAGAGGAGGGGGAGAGGAAGAGGAAGGCAGAGGAAGAGGAGGGGGAGAGGAAGAGGAAGGGAGAGGAAGAGGAGGAAGAGAAGGAGAAGAAGAGAGGAGATGTAGAAGGGGAGAGGAAGAAGAGGAAGAGAAGGAGAGTAAGAGGAGTGGAAGAAGAGGAAGAGAGGGAGAGGAGAGGAAGAGGAGGAAAAGAAGGAGAGGAACAGGAGAAGAGGAGGAAGAGAACGAAGAGGAGGAAGAGGAGGAAGAAGAGCAGGAGAGGAAGAGAATAGGAAGATGAGAGACTCTCAGCCACCATCTGCCGTCCGTGCACCCCCCAGCCCGTGCCGTCCGTGGAGCTCCCACGGAGTGTTTAGGTTTAACCTTAGCACTTCATGCTGGTACAGGATGGACACTTGATCAGTCTAGGACGTGAGTCGCCAGGAAACACCATGCTCTCAAAAGCAGCTACTGTGACAGAAATGCCTTCCTAGGACACTTGCGGCATTTACTTTAACCAGGAATCTCTAAGGGCAGCTGACGCCGCTGAAGGGGACGGCAGTTGGGTTCATCTCACGCTGGACCACTGAACCGTGTGGCATTGCTGCAGATGTGGTGTTTACTCCTGGAGTAAGACACCAGCTGCTGAGAATGTGGGTGTCGGTACACACACACACAAACACACACACACACACACACACACGCGCGCACACACACACATGCACATGTGCACACACGTGCGCACACACACACACACAATGTCTGTGATTTGGAGCTCAGCTTTCAGGCTCTGCTAGAAAGACCATCTGTCAGCCTCTTTTTGTATACATGGGCTTTAGCATGTCTGCACAATCCCACCATTCCTGGAAGACTTTTTTTTTTTTCTGTTTTCCTTTTTAATGCATGATTGACAGATAGCTCTTGTCCTGCATGGTGCTCCCATGTGATGCCTCGGGGTTCGAACCCAGGTCCCTGTACACAGTGCAAGTGTGCCTGCTACTGGGTGAGGTATCTCTTGAGTCTCTCCTGTGCACCTCTTTTCAAAAAGCTGACTTGTTTCTTTTTATGAGAGAGAATGAAAGAGTAGGATTAGAGCACCACTCAGTTCTGCCATATGGTGATGCTGGGGATTGAACCTGGCGTTCTTGCGGCAGGGTTCCTAGGAGCACAAGTCCTAGGCTCCAACACGGAGCTATCTCCCCAACCACGATAGTGCATCTCTTTGGTGGATGACAGTGGATGGATTTGCCTGGGGCATCAGACTGATGCTGGAAGTTAAGCAAGCCATCTTGCCCCCACGGGAGACCGGCGTCACAGACAGCACCTATCAAGCATTCACTGTGTCCCAGTCTCTGCACTGAGCACACACCTTGTTCGGATCACAACTGCAGGAAACAGGAAACCATGATGAGGATGTGTGAAATGACCCATTTAGCCCATGGGAAGTACCCAGCCAGTCAACACGCTAACAGTGCATGCTATTCCACCAGACACGTGGGAATACAGGACATCTAGACTCATGAGCTGATTGAGGTTAAAAAAGAAAGTCACAGGGGCCGGGTGGTAGTGCAATGGGTTACGCGCATATGGCACAAAGTGCACGGGCCAGCATAAGGATCTCAGTTTGAGCCCCCCCCCCGCTCCCCACTGGCGGGGGGGGGGTCGCTTCACAAGCAGCAAAGCAGGTCTGCAGGTGTCTATTTTTCTCTCCCCCTCTCTGTCTTCCCCTTCCTTCTCACTTTCTCTCTATCCTATCCAACAACAACAACAGCAATAACAATAATAACAACAACAATGGGAAAAGATGGCCTCCAGAAGCAGTGGATTTGTAGTGCAGGCACTGAGCCCCAGTGAAAACCCTAGAGGCAAAAAGGAAGGAGAAGGAGAAGGAGAAGGAGAAGGAGAAAGGAGAAGAAGAAGGAAGAAGAAGAAAGAAGAAGGAAAGAAAGGAAGAGGGAGAGAGAGAAAAAGAAAGAAAGAAAGGAAGGAAGGAAGGAAGGAAGGAAGGAAGAAGAAAGAAAGAGAGAGAGAGAGAGAGAGAGAAAGAAAGAAAGAAAGAAAGAAAGTCACAGGCCTCTGACTTGACACCTGGTTGTCTGTCTTCAGTGCCTGGGTGTCTAACCACTCTGCGCAGCTGCCTCTTCACTGAGAAACTCTGAGGCATCGTTCTATGAAAACAACCACCTGTGTTGGGAGAGGCAGAGGGTGAACGGTGACCTCCGTGGAAGAATGACAAGAAACTGGAGGGTTTGGTCAATCCATGGCTGCCCAGTGATTTGATGATTATTTACAAGTGGTCTGGTTTGTGGTAGGCTTTTTTTTTTTTTTTTGAGGGGGTGCAAAAGTGGCCCCGGTCTCATGTGGATTTTGCTCAACACCTCTGTCTGCTCCACTGCAGACCCCTGGTTTGCTCAGATCTCTTTCCCAGCAGGAGGACTTTGACAAGGATGGCACCTGGCTACCTGCCATGAGCCCTGCCCCCCTCCACCTCCCCATCCCACCCCCCCCCCGTGTGGCTTCATTGTTGCTTCCATCAAAAGCTCTTTGGGGTGGGTTGGGGAGAGCTACTGAGTTTCATCTTGTGCACTTTTAAAGATGCTGGCTTTTCTTCCTTCACCCAAGACAAAAGCTTAGCAACTTAGCACTGGAAACCCACATGCCACTAGCCGGTAGAGGAGAGAAAGGATGAGAAAGAAGCCATCTCGAATCCCAGCAGGAAAACCAAAGCTAACGGCTCCGCCAGCTTATACCATGGGATTGTGGTTTCCACTATGCACAGAGGGTCTGTTTCACAGATTTCATTAGATGGACTGTTACGTCAGTCCTTCAAGGGAACTGAAAGAATCTCCTTCGTACAGAAGAAGAAAATGGTCTTGGAGAGGTTTAGACACTGGCCCAGAAGCACGCCCTGAGAAGCTCAGGTGCTCAGGTGCAGGCCGGATTCCAGCATGCATGTTCTTTCAACTGTGCTAAATCACCTCTCCATTTTTATTATTAATTTGAATGGCTGCTACCTCCTGAATAATTGATATCTGCGAATGTTACAAAACCCAAAGATGCAGAAGTGTGCAAAACAAAATCTCCTTCCCACCTCTTTCTTCTTGCCCCACTGCTCCTGAGAGAAAAAAGTTGAGAGGTTCATGGATCTTGTCCTTACAGGGTTTCCATGTCAGTCAGAGAAGCACCTTCAGTGGCGAACTTATCGGACAAAACACAACAGAGTGGTTGGTTCCATCGAAGTGAGGTACAAATGCTTTGGGAAGATGGCCAGGGTATTTCCAGATACTGAGAGAGAACATCAGGGATGCCTGCATGGAAGAGGGGGTCATGGCCAGTCATTTTATTTATGGGGTAGGCACTGAGCTTATAAAGGCCCATCTGAAAGAATAGTATAAGCCTGGGCTGGGGAGACAGCACAATGGTGATGCAAAGTGAGTTTCATGGAGGAGAAAACCTGGAAAACACTAGAGGAAGTCAGGCACTGTTCTGCTTATCTGGGAGAGAAGAGGAAAAGGGAAGGACAGTCAGATGTAGTGATAGGAGTCGATGTGACTTGGAAAGGAAGTGAGTAAGGATGGGCAAAAATAAAAATAGATGACAGATAGATAGATAGATAGATAGATAGGTAGATAGAGGGATAGACACATAGATAGATAAATAGATGGATAGACAGATAGATAGGTAGATAAATAGATTGATGGATAGATAGATAGATAGATGGATAGATAGATGGATGGATAGACACATAGATAGATAGATAGATAGATAGATAGATAGATAGATAGATAGATAGATAGACAGATAGATAGGTAGATAAATAGATTGATGGATAGATAGATAGATAGATAGATAGATAGATAGATAGATGGATAGATAGATGGATGGATAGACACATAGATAGATAGATAGATAGATAGATAGATAGATAGATAGATGGATAGACAGATAGATAGGTAGATAAATAGATTGATGGATAGATAGATAGATGGATAGATAGATGGATGGATAGACACATAGATAGATAAATAGATGGATAGACAGATAGATAGGTAGATAGGTTGATAGATAGATAGATAGATAGGTAGAGGGATAGACACATAGATAGATAAATAGATGGATAGACAGATAGGTAGATAAATAGATTGATGGATAGATAGATGGATAGATAGATAGATAGATAGATAGATAGATAGATAGATAGATAAATAGATAGATAGATAGATGGATAGATAGATGAATGGATGGATAGTTAGATAGATAGATAGATAGATAGATAGATAGATAGATAGATAGATAGATAGATAGATAGAAGAAAAGACACACCTATCAAACAGAAAGTTGTTTCAGAAATAGGCCCTGTGTCAGGAATCTAGACCAATGATCAAATGTTAGAACAAAAGATGTTTCTAGTATTCTTTTTTGTTTTGTTTTGTTTTTGCCTCCAGGGTTATCACTGTGACTGCACTACGAGTCCACTGGTCCTGGAGGCTATTCTTTTCTCATTTTGTCGTCTTTGTTGTTGTTATTTCTATTATTGCCATTGATGTTGTTGTTGGATAAGACAGAAATGGACAGAGAGGGGGAGAGAAAGATAGACATCTGCAGACCTGCTTCACTACTTGTGAAGCAACCCCCCTGCAGGTAGGGGGCCAGGGGCTCAAACTGGGATCCTTAACGTCCGCTCAGTCTTTTCACTTTGTGTCATGTGCGAGTAACCTGCTGCGCTACCGCCCAACCCCCGTTTCTAGTATTCTTATGACTTATAACATTAAAAGGATTTCAAGGGCCCTGTACCAACAACTGAGAGCAGATAGAAATACATTATTTAGCGCAGGTGGTGCAAATCGCAAGGACGGGCATCAGGATCCCGGTTCGAGCCCTGGCTCTCCACCTGCAGGGGAGTCGCTTCACAGGCGGTGAAGCAGGTCTGCAGGTGTCTATCTTTCTCTGCCCCTCTCTGTCTTCTCTTCCTCTCTCCATTTCTCTCTGTCCTATCCAACAACAATGACAACAATAATAATTACAACAGTGAAACAACAAGGGCAACAACAGGGAATAAATAAATAAAATAAAGAAACACATTATTTATGACATATGTGATATCTAGTATTACATGTTTATATTTTATGTTATATAAATATATAGCATGCATATGTTATCCATACAGTGCATGTAATCTATATCATATATGACCATGTAGATTATATATATATATATCTATATGTATTTTGTTGTCACCAAGGCATTATTGATCTGAATCAATTTTTTTTTTCAAATAGAAAAAGAGAGAGAGTAGGAAGAGAGAGAAAGACACCACAGCACTGAGCCTTCCTCCTGTGAGGTGGGATCTGGCTTCAGCTCGGTCAGGTGCATAACAAAGCAGGTTCACTATCCAAGTGAGCTATTTTTCTGACTCATAATATGTGTGTGTGTAAATTATAAAAATATTTATCTTATTTCTTCTAAAAGGAAAAAAAGTCTCATATGAAAGAGAGAAGCTAGAACACCACACCAGCACATGTTTGAGCTAAGAATTCAAACTGGAACACCCAACATGCCAGTCCTGAGCTCTCCCAGCTTCCCCAACTGGTGTGCATATGTAATATACATATATTGTGAATATATATTATGAGAAGTACATAGAGAGATAGGTAGATACAGAGATATAGAGGTCATTCATCTGACTCAGAGGCCTGTCTTTCTTCCTTCTATTTATGGTGGACTCTGATAATAGAAAAATTATGATTTTTTATTAAAAAGAAGATCTAATATGCAGTCAGAATTGGAACACCTCCTTCCCAGGGGCAGGAAATGTGAACTAGATCCAGGCTTCTTCTTGGTCTGCTCCATCAGGAATTTGCATTCAGCTCAGTTGTCTGTGTTTACACAGTAGCCTTTATTAACTTTTCTCAGTTAATTTTTTTGGCATATCTACCATCTTTGATTCCACTTTTTTTTTTGCCTCTCCTGATGGAGACTAGATTTCTCAATATATGTATATACTCTCCATAATTTAAAATTCCTGAGAGATGGCTGCTGGCCTTTAGGAAAACACAAGTACGGTTTTCAATCATATGAGGATCCAAGAAATTTAGCATGTTTGAAGCCACCTATGGCTGGCCTGTTAGCAACACACCTTGAAATGTCAAAACTCATATCCTGGGAAGTCAATGCCTGAATCCTTCTCTTTGCTGTTGTTTCTGCTTTGTCGTCATAAAATGGGGGTTGTTATGGTGATGGGAAGCTGAAATACTGTTAGGCTCATGGAGAAAATGTATTATCTCTGTGAAATGATCCCTTTCTAAGTTGACTTAGGGATGGCAAATCCTCTCCTCCTTTGGTATAATCAGTCAAGTATCGTAGGTTAATAAAAGACGTAAAATTTACCTGACTCAGTGTATTTTCTTTGAAGTTCTCAGGACTTGTAACAGGGAATAACTATAGGTGGGAACGGAGAGGAATTCTCCAAGCAGAAGATGACAAAGTCTGGCCCACAGGTCAAACCCAGACAGTCACTTGATTGTTGCCACTGTAGTGTCATGGCTCCAGGCTAACTTTTTCAGACAGAAAGACAGAGATGGGGAGGGAAGCAGAGGGTTAAGTAAGGATACCAAAGCACTGAGACTTCTCCCAGTGATATGGAGGTGCTGGGATTGAACCTGGGCCACACAAATGGCAGAGCAGGTGCAATACACAGCAAGCTGACTTGCAGACACCAGCCAGTCACTTTCCTGTAAAGAAAGATCTATGGGAATACAGCCAGGACCCTGTTTGCTTGTTGTCTAAGTTTGTTTATGTGCTCTAACATCTGAGCTGTGCTATCATGACAGAGACCGAAATGGAGTGCAAAGCTTCAAACATTTACTGACTGGTTCTATAAGTAAAAATTTGCCCAACAGTGGAGCTGGGAGATGGCTTAGTGGGTAGAGCAAATGTCTTCCCATGTGTGAGGCAGCACCATGAACGGCAACAAGGGGACTCCTAAGGAGATAGCACCTTACATTATTGGGCATGGACACAGCTCAGCACTATCTTGCACTCATGAGGCCTTTGGTTCATTCCCTAGCACAGCAATCAATACAAGGGCCATTCCCTGGTGGGTCCCTGTCCATGAGAGAAGCAGGGGTTGAAACTGAGATAGATGTCTGGAAAAATAATGAGTGGGGACCGGTTGGTGGTGTGCCTGGTTAAACATATGTAGCACTATGTGCAGTGACCCATGCAAGGATCCAGGTTCAAGCACTTGGCTCCCCACCTGCTGCGGGGACCTTCACAAGTGGTGAAGCGAATCTGCAGGTATCTATTTTTCTCCCTTTATATATCCCCTCCTCTCTAAATATCTCTCTGTCTTATCCAAAAAGTGGGGAGCGAGAGAGGGAAGGATTAGTGGATTTGTAGTGCTGGCACTGAGCTCCATTGACAAACCTGGGGACAAGAAAGAAAGACGGAAAGGAAGGAAGAAAGAGAGGGAATGAGGGAGGAAGGAAGGAAGGAATGAAGAAAAGAAGGAAGGGAGGAAATGAACTCGGGAAATCTGAGTTCATATCTTCTTGACTATTCAACTTGGTGAACTTGAACTCAAAGTCGCGTGTGTCCTGTCTTACTCTCCGCCCTCCCCTGTAAATTGCAGACCCCTCTGTTCAAAAGCTGGTGTTCTCTAGAGCAGGAGCCATGATTGTTTGACTTCTCCCTATTCCTTCCCCCTATTCCTTCTCAGAAGAGTATTGGTGATGGATATATAGCAGGACCTGAACAAATATTTGTCAATTGAATGTGTGCTTAACATTATTATCTCCCCAAGTTGTCAGAAGGCTCAAACGTGCACAGAGTTGGAGAAATAAGATATCCTTCCAGCGTGCGAGGCTATTTCAGGCTCTCTAGTTCATGTTTGAACATTGAGAACCGGAGAAAATTGGAATTGGTTCCCATCTTCTTCACCTTGGGCCTGTGTCTTCTGGATTGCCTTTGTTTCAGTTTAGGCTCTTTCTGTCGCAGGTAACAGACTCCTTCGGGTTATCTCAAAGACAGAGGTGTATTATTAGGACAACTAGGGACTGTAATTAGAAGTGGGAAGCTGTCAGGACCTGCAGCTGCTTTAGGAACCAGCCCCTTGCATTTTTCTCTCGTCCTCTCTGAGAATGTATTCAGTTCTTCTTTCTTGCTACTGGATAGTTTCTTCACATTTTTCACCTTTTCTGCTCATATTGAAGGTCTCCTTTGCTCATGGTTTGGCTTCGTTATCTCATCCTCATCCTATATTTGGAAATCCATCTAATCAATACAACTGGCCAAATGTATCTTTTCAGTCCTGGACACACTGGGTATTGGTCATGTTTTGAGTTGATTCTTCTTGGGGTCATCTAGTCTACAATTAGCTGGCCGGGTGTGAGGAGGTGGCTGAAGCCATGGGGGCTGGTGGGGGTAGGTGGGTGAGACAGAGAATGTTCTTTAAATGGATATCAGAGTATCCATGTAAATATATGACGTTCCCAAGATGACACCATTCCTTGCTTCTCTCCTTTGATTGAGTTCAGTTCAAGACATGTTAATGGTGACATATGAATGGTGACAGTTACAGTAAAAGACCAACCTCAAAAATCCCCAATTTATTCCCCAGCACCTGGATCACTGGAAAGCCATGGGTCACGGCCATTTTCGGATGTGGTGTCCCCACAATTTCTGTCCTCTGTGCAGTCTGTGAAGTGGTGATAATTTTTTAGAGATGAAGTATGTGTGTGTGTCTGTGTGTGTGTGTGTGTGTGTGTGAATGTTCTCATGAATGAACAATCAAATTCTCATTGGGAAATGATACAGAGAAATTGGAGTCATGTTGGACTTATATAGAGAACCCTCTTAATCTTTTAATTAAATTAATTAATTAATTGTCTCCAGGGTTACTGCTGGGGCTCGGTGGCTGCACTACAAATCCACTGCTCCTGGAGGCCATTTTTTTCCCATTTTGGTGCCCTTGTTGTTATTGTTATTTTTGTCATTGCTGTTGTTGATGGATAGGACAGAGAGAAATCGAGAGAGGAGGGGAAAAAGAGAGGGGGAGAGAAAGTAGACACCTGCAGACCGGCTTCACTACTTGTGAGGCAACCCCCCTGCAAGTGGGGAGCCAGGGCCTCGAACCAGGATCCTTATGTTGGTCTTTGCGCTTTGTGCCATGTGTGCTTAACCCGCTGCGCTACCACACAGCCCCCACATCTTAAGTTTTGTTTATCTCAGAGAACTCCTACCCTATCCCTACCTGAGGTGACATTGATTAGGATGTTTCATTTTAGTTCAAGTTGAATTTTAGCAAAATAGGCAGAAACTTGACCCTTTAAGCCAAGCTCTCTTATTTGCTTCTTAACTTCCTTGGGATTTATTATCTTCACAATGGTACCTTAACTTTTCTCCCCCTTATTGATATCACCAGCTATTGAGTACAGATGGATGTATTTCCTTAGAAGAGACTAATACATGTGCTAAATCTCTCTGTGCTATAGGGAGAGCATTTGGATCTCTACCTCTGCCAACCTCTTGCTCTCTAACCCAGAAATATCAGTGAGAGATCTTGGACACTCCAGTATCAAAAGAGGCTTAGACTAGTTTTGCAGGAAGTGAATTTACTAAAAGGGTACTGGGTTATTAAGTCAGTGAGAAGAGCTGACTCCAAGAGAGCCCATTTCAGAGAAGGAAAGCACTGCTTGGCCATCTGGGTAGTGTGAACAGACAACATTCTTCCAGAATGGTCACCCTCAAAGAATCTATGTCAACCACCACATCTTTCTTATGGCCGTCCACTCAGCATTCAAAGTTATGGCAGGAGGGCCAAACAGTGGCATACCCATTTAAGCATGTATATTATGAAGCACAAGAACCAGTGCAAGGATCCAGGTTCGAGCTCCCACTCCCCCAACTGCAAGGGAGGGGACACTCCACAAATGGTGAAGCGGGTATACAGGTGTCTCTTTTTCTCTCTCCCTCTCTATCTTCCTTTCCCCTCTCAACTTCTCCATGCCCCATCCAATAAAATAGAAAATGGCTGCCAGGAGCAGTACAGTCATAGTACCAGCACTGAGCCCCAGAAATAATCCTGAAAGTAAAAAAAAAAAAAAAAAATCACATCAGGGAAGGACCGATCAGCTACACTTGAGTCATAAAATGCTTTTCTTCTCTTTTTTTTATTGTTGTAACTATTGTTTTTATTGATGTCATCATTGTTGGTAAGAATAACCCAGTAAATGAGAGGAAATTCTCCCAAAGGAAATGGAAGTGCTCTTATGAAAGCTAGAAGGGAAAGATGGTGGGATATATATGTATTCTCCGATACAGTGACATGAATGACCATAAAAAATGTAGATGAGGGGGCTGGGTGGTGGTGCAATGGGTTAAGTGCACATGGCGTGAAGTGCAAAAGGCTAGCATAAGGATCCCAGTTTGAGCCTCCGGCTCCCCACCTGCAGGGGAATCGCTTCACAAGTGGTGAAGCAGGTCTGCAGATGTCTTTCTCTTCCCATCCCTGTCTTCCCCTCCTCCTCTCTTGATTTCTCTCTGGCCTATCCAACAATAACAACAACAATAAACAACAAGGGCAGCAAAAGGGAAAACATAGCCTCTAGGAGCAATGGATTTGTGGTACAAGCACTGAGATCCAGCAATAACCCTTGAGGCAAAATAAAATAAAAAGATAAAGATAAAAAATTTAGATGAGGGCCCTGTGGGCAGAAGTTCCCCTAGTGAGATTATCTTATCAGAATTAGATTGTATTTTATCCAACACCTCACACATTGTAAGAGATTGTGTGTGCATGTGTTTGTGTGTGTTTTCTCCTAAGACAGTTTCTGCTCACTGATCCAGACCAGCCTGTAATCAGAGCAAATAGATGTCTACAAGATGTGATTTGATGAGTTCTTGGAAGTCCCCCCTCCTGTCACTATTGCATTAGCCTCTGGCCACTACTTGAGCCTGGAATCACACCAGGCATGAGCCTTCTCTTTGGATTGAGTCTTGCTAGCACCAGTCTCTTTACTCAAGTGGCAAATGCCACTAGAAAGGGCAGCATTGTTGACTCCTTCACATCTGAGACGTGGCAACATGTTTGGTTATTTAAATTTATTTGAGACAACAAGCATTAAATACCTGTCATCCTCTAAACATGATACTACATACTAGGATATGATGATCAACAAGACAGAAGCAGCCATATAACTGATGGACCTTATAGGAGAGACACATCAAAATGCAGTGGTAATAAAGTGCTAAGAGTTTGCAGGGTCCTGGGGGAACAGAGGAAACTGCAAGGACTGAAGTGGGTTTGCAAAGGTAAGCTATGGCAGTCTTTAGAGATGCTGCATGCCCCAGCGTCTTCTGGATGCTGTCCAAGGTGCTGACTCTGCTCTAGCGTTCTCTAGGATGCTGAGACTCCTCCCCCAGGAGTGTTTTCATCTTTCCCTTCTGGGGCATCTCAGTGTCAAGATCTCAACTGAATGTTGGATCTGAGACCTGCAGTGAGTAATTCAGGCTGATGCATGTGTTTTAACACAAGTGAGAAAACCCTTGGTTATTCCAGAGATTGCCAACCAGCATGGGATGAGAAGGCCCAGACTGTTTCACCCAGTTGTTGGATTTGTATTTTGCAACTAGACATTACTCTAGCATTATTTTTTATTTATACCAGACCATTAATTCTCATTACTTTGGCATCTATATGTGTTGGGTTTTTTTTTTTGTATGCATATCAAACCACTGAGTTTTGAAGTGAATAGTTTCATATTGTGAACCTGTCAAGGCTATGATGTATGAGTTTAAATATTTTCTTGCCTGCTTTTTTCCCTCTTTTGCTAAGGGGTCTATTTCCTCCTTTTAATATTCCTCCTGGTGTGAGGCAAATGTGGTTACAATAACAAAATTAGCCCATCACTTACTAATTGTTGATTTAATTTTTAATTGTCCATTAAATCAGGCACTGGGCTGTTTATATTTTAATTTTTAATGTCAAAGAGTTAAATTGCTTTCCAAATGAAGGTTAACAAATTAGGGCTATTCATGATTTAGGAAATGAGTGGAGTCACAGTGCTGCTCTTAAAAATGTTTATGTATTTTATTTGTTTTTGTTGTAATGATATACATATATATATATATGTATATACATATGTATATAGGAATAGAGAGAGAGAGAGGGCACTGCTCAGCTCTGGTTTATGGTGATACAGGGGATTAAACCTGGGATTTTGGAGCCTCAGGCATGAAAGACTTTTTGCATAATCATTATGCTATCTCCCCTGGCCAACAGTGCTGCTTTTTTCAGGGAACAGGATAGAGTGTAGACAAAACATGAAGAATGGGGATAATCACAGTAACTTACTGTGTACTCTCAATGTGTGAGGTTCTTTTTTTTTTTTACCACTTTAGTAAATATTAATAGTTAACAGTATAATTTTTGACAGAGGTACAAATGCTCATCTTCCCATGACAAGTGTCTACAAGATACTGTCCCCCAACCTAGGTAGTTTTTCTCCATCACACCCTAGGACCTCAGCATCCCCCCACCAACCCTTTCCCTCCTTTCCCAGATGTATGAGATTCCATGCCATTTAAGATGCATTTTCTCACAGATTCCTTACACAGATTCTGTGGGGTAGCTTATGTTTTGTCACTGTTTCACATATGGGAGAACCGAGGGTCAGCAAAAGGAAGACGTGAGCTAAAGACATACAGTTTCTATCTGCTATGCTAGGAATCAAGCAGAAGTCTCTCCCGCTCCAATTCTAGCAAGTAAAATGTTGCACTAGCTTGTTTGAAAATGCTGCTCTGGGGAAATAATCGGGAAACACATGAGAGTGGGAAGATGGTGTGTTATAACAAAAAGGGTCAGGTCTTAGAGGGGCACTAATGGATTTCTCCAGAATTAAGAATAAGAATTTCTAGACAAGGCAGTCTGGCAGGTCCCTTTGGGCTGTTACATTCTCAGATTCTGTGACATTGCACCGGTAACTAAGTACTGCCAGTAGCTGATGTTCTTATGGCCAGAGACACAGTTAGAGCTGTGGACGTTGCTACTGACAAAAGCAGAGAGGCTGAAGTGGTGCCTCATCTTGGATCCTTTCTCTGTTCTTTGTAGAACAAGAACAAATAGCAGAACATGAGCTTAGCTATTTGAGCAAATAGTGTTCTGTAGTGTGTGTGTGTGTGTGTGTGTGTGTGTGTGTGTGTGTGTGTGTATGTGTGGTCTAGCAATCTAGAATGTCATCAAACTGGATAAAAATTTCAGAAGAAAGCTATATAGGATAGAAGGAATTTCTGAAATTATTTCTTTTGGGAGTTTCTTTAAG